>NC_055966.1:15136545-15139045 GCF_018492685.1 Alosa sapidissima
GGCAGTTTAATCGGCTCATCTCAGAGAGAGGTGCCACAGCAGCACCGCCCCCCCCCCCCCCCACCCATGCTGCCATGTGCCTGCTGTGAGACCCCAGAACCCTTCTTTCTCTCCTTTCTCTTTCTCTCTCTGTCTCTCTCCCACTCCATCTGTCTGTCAATCTCTCCCTCCCTCTCACTTTTTGCTCTCACTCTGCCTCTCTCCATCTCTCTCTCTCCATCTCTCTCTCTCTCTCTCGCCCCTATCTCATCTGGTTTGCTCGGAGAGCGATTTCCCTGGTGGGAGAGATGAAGAGACCCATAGACGCGTTGCCCCGGGCTCCTCTCCCTTTTAATAGGAGGCGTATTCCTGCCGGTGCGGCGCGCCACGGCGCGGGGTTCACCTTGATGTCACGTATGATTGTACCTGTTCAGAGGCTGCGCTCTCTTCGCGCGCACCGCGCCGCCATAGTGTAAATGGAAAAAAGGGAAACATTTTTGCTCTAATTCCCCCCACCTCTCCTTCTCTCTCTTGCCTGGAAGTAGGTTATATAGTTTAGTTAATGCGTTGAATTCTCCCCTGTGGATTCCCAGTGATCTGACACAGGAAATGATCCAGTGTAAATTTTTGGAAGTGTATCATTTAATATGAGGGATGTTAGGTTGTGGGTCTTTGCATGAAAAGTGTGACAGATGAAGCTACAGTATTTGCCTGCCTGTCTGCACCTTCCTCTTCATTCTTCTCTTCCCTTTCTTTCTTTCTTTTTTGTCCTTTTTTGTCCTCTTTGTCTTCCCTGTGGCCTTGTGCTTCCCACCCCTGTGGCTCCTTCACATCTCTTTCTCCCCTTTCATCCTCTCTCTCTCTTGCTCACTCACTTCTCTCGGTCTCCCTCACTCTCTCCCTCTCTCTCTTTCTCCCTCTCTCTCCCTCTCTCTGTCTCTCCCTGAGCGCAAGAAGTCAACCAACACTTCCTCTCTTCCCTTCGCTTCACCAGTCCGCGTGGCCACTGATCGATGGCGATCGCCCCAGAACTGCCAAATCAAGCTCAGCGTACACTCCGTTTGTTATGGCCAATCCGAGCAACAAGTAGCCTCAAACTAGCCGAGGTGCTTGGCTTCGCTCTCGGTCATCGGGTGAACTCTGTCCGGATGACATTTGAGCTCTGTGGAGAGACAGACTATCCCTGAGAGCTGCACCGTGAGCGAGGTCAAAGAAGGTCACACGTTGGCATGGTGGAGGTTGGCTGTGGAGCACTGCATGCTGGGCTTGTGGAGGAGGTGAGGTCGTGCGGTGCATGCTCACCCAGGAGGAACTGCACCTCTCCGCAGCCGTCTCTCTAAAAAGCCCAGCAACACTATTTATGTTGCTAATCATCAATCACTCCTTTGGTTCGCACTCCTCTCTCTCTTTTTCTCTATCCCCTACTCCTCCTTTTCTATGTCCAACTCTCTGCCCCCTCCTGTAGATAAAGAACCTCGGACTGGTTCAGCAGGTCTGGCTTCATCTCCCATCTGAACTTCTTAAACAGTTTTTAAGGCTTAGGCTGAAGTCTAGGGCAGAATCTCTCTCTAAAGAAGTGTGTGTGTGTGTGTTTGTGTGTGTGTGTTTCTTTGAGTAACTGTGTCTCAGTGTGAAAAGCTGAGAGTGTGTTTCAGAGGAGGCGATCGATGAGGTGTAGAGATGAGCCGGGGTGTTTGTGTAAACAGTAAACATGTCCTCCTGTATGAAGCTCCTCTCTCTCCCTCCCCCGCTGCAGAGGATGCTTTGGGCAGGGGAGCCAAATCTTCCCCTTCTGTCGTCAGAGTAGACACACACACACACACACACACACACACACACACACACACACACACACACACACACACAGAAACACACACCAACACACACCCACACAGGCAGGGTGAGTGATGGACTCTCTCTCTCTCCCTCTCTCTCTCTCTCTGTCTCTCTTTCCCTCCCTCTATGTCTGTCTGACTTTGATTACTGAAATGCCTACCTGTGTGACAACAAGCACAGCAAACTCTCAGACACAATCACACATGTGCGATCTAGGGAGAAATAAATAGAGAGAGAGAGAGAGAGAGAGAGAGAGAGAGAGAGAGAGAGTCAGAGGAGAGAGAGGGGTGGGGGTTAGTTCAAACCTGCAGATGGTGGCAGAGATGCTGGGAGCATGGTGGAGTTGAGCAGGACGATGTTTAATGCATGTCCTTTTCATGCTCTATTTTGCTCTGGGGTAACGGAGCAGCCGCCGCCGCGATGCGACTGCCTCTTCGCTCAGGCGCATGTTACAGTGTGTTTGTTATCCCAGGAAACGAGCTCATCTCATGGTCCACCGGTGCACCGCTGTCATCTTAACTGGATTGTGAGCACACACACACACACACACACACACACACACACACACACAAACGCACACACGCACACACACACACACACACACGGCTGGATCCTTGAAAGCAGCGTTTAAGGCAGGGTCGGGGGAAGCTGGGGACCAGGAGAGGAAGGTGGAGGCGAGAGTGGT
>NC_055966.1:15146545-15149045 GCF_018492685.1 Alosa sapidissima
GAAGACAGCTGGAAAAAAAGTTGACAGGTATTCTGACACTGGGTGACTAGGGCTCTGCTGTTGTTAGAACGGCCTGTATTGCTGTTGTTAGAACGGCCTAGCCTAGGCCTACCATCACGTTAAATTGTCAGTTGACAGCTGCATTAAATAGACCCACCTATGCATTTTCTATATCAACAAAATGGCCGCCGCGAACATTATTATCTGATTATTACGTAGATTGAATATGCCTAATAGTAGTTATCTGATGGGGTACATGTTGTTGAATTTCAGGTTCTAGTAGAATTGATCTCATTACCAGCTTCAAGTTTCATTTGGTGTAATGGCAGTAGCAATGTTCTGTCAGTTCATAGAATAGTTCTCTTTTTTCACTTTTTCAGGCGCGTGGGAGGGAGAGATGTAATTTTTTTGGCTTGTGTGTTAAAATACCAACAGCCTTTTGTCTGATGAAACCTTAAAGACCAGCCTACTTTTCTCCCAGAGAGGGAGAGGGACCTGTCTCTCTCCAGTGTGTTCAGTCAGTTAGCGCCAGGCCTGGAATTTAACATGGCGGTTTGTGCCATTCAGGTTGTCCTTACTTTATGCTTCACTCCCTCTCTCTGTGACCTAATGACCTAGGCTGTCACGACACTCAGACCACATACCTGTCGGGGAAGGGAAGGAGTATTTAATTTTACCTGTTTGAGATTTCAAGTCAGAGGCTGCCGTCAGTAGTCTGTAGTTGTGTGGAAAATGGCTGCCAGCAGGATACGCACATCAATCAGTGCTGTCTTTGATGGACACCTGGCTGTCACAGAGGATAAACACACTGGCTGTCCGGGTGGGACGCTGAGGTGTGCTGCTGCATTGAACAGGGACTCAGATCCTGTTGTCATGCAGACAGTGTCTTTAACACTCCCTCCTCCACCCAAACCACTCCCTGTGTGTGTGTCTGGTGGTGTGTGTGTGTGAGAGAGAGTAAGGGATTTGTCATATTGAATCATCCATGATATACCATGTAGTGCCATAGCGTACAAATTGGTATGATATTGTAATTTCACTTAAATTTTACAGCCATTTATGAATAAAATTCTAAATTATATTTTTTATCCTACTTTAATGGGAAGAGTTTAGCATTTCAAGAAGTTGTTGGCTCTCAAGATAGCGTGGTGATCTTACGTGTGATAATCGATAAGATAATCTTAGATAATGTTAAATTGTCATTATCACAAAAATGCCATTAAATACCATGATATCATTTTGCCTATAATGTCCACTCCTAGTGGAGGAACAGATGTGGTGCAGGGCCCGAGTCTGGCTTTCACCAGACCAAGCTCAATCTTTTAAGATTGAACATTGGTCTGGGGAATCCGCTATGTATTTTCTACTGCACAAGAGGTGTGATTAACGGGCATAGTTCAAATGACACTGTATGCACTTGCATAGTCATTCACCAATCTGACCAACGAACGGGGTGAAGTTTGCAGAGCGACGTGAAAACTCCAGGCTCTCCCGCTATCGTCATCGTTTTAAACCTGCCAATAGCGCGCCAGGTGGATAAGCCAGCTTGTGATTGGTCCCGGCAAAATTGTAACAGAAGCAGCAGAAAATGAGGCACAGGTTTCCAGCCTGAGCTGCAGGGCAAAAAAGAAATCGCCGGCAGATCAGGCTGGGTTCACCCAGCCTAGCAGGGCCCATGTGTGGCTCTCTCTGTCCCGTGTTCCTGGCTGTCTTTTGCATGATGATCAATTAAAGAAATGACAGGCCAGAGAAAGGGAGCTGAACTAATTACAGCGCTGATTAGTCAACAGAATGAAATGCTTCCTGTCTGTGTCTGAACTCCGTGAGCAACACGTCTTCATGAGGTTAGACAACGTAGCCGCCGCTAATGACAGAGCATGTTGCAGTCAAACACCCCCCGCAAGCCTATTAACCTAGATTCAGGAAATAAGGAGGGAATAAAAAAAAAAAGATCCCGTCACAAGTTATTTGTCTACTGCCATTTCATCTGTCTTTGTTCTCGGATCAGCCCATAGACCTACATAAGTAAGGGTCTTTGTCTAGGATGTTTAAAGTACTCAGCTGCTGCAGGGAGGCTGGAGTAGACTCTTATCTGTCCACTCCACTCCACTCCACTTCACTCCTTTCGTTCCCTGTTGTCATTGTTTTTGTTTTTTTCCCGCCAGAAACTACTCTGTTCTCTCAGAGGTCCACTTCTATGGGATTGCACATAAGTGAGATTTGGAATTTGCCAATAAATTATTTGGGTGCCTTACCTAGAGAACAGCAAATCCTTGTTGTACACAGTCTTGTTGGTTTGCCTTCTGGCAGGAGGCAATAAAGGCAGTCACTTATTTCACCACTTTTCTGTGACTTTAAAAGCAGTTGACGCAGCAGGCACTCAGACCATTGCTGGGATATGAATTTTACGGATTCCTGCAAAGATTTGGACACGATCTGTTAAATAATTCATTCAGCTTATTGAGTTCTTGCAGACAAGTCTGGATGGGTGCTCAAAATA
>NC_055966.1:15151545-15161545 GCF_018492685.1 Alosa sapidissima
AGACTGTCCTCCACTCCTGTGCCCTGTTGTTGACCTGGCAGAGGGATGATCTTGCTCTCTCTCTCTCTCTTTCCCTATCTCTATTTCTCTCTCAATCTCTATCCCTTTGATTTTTTTTGTCTCTACAAAAGGCTTTTATTCCCCCCCCCCTCAATGTTCTTTCTCCATCTGACTTGTTTTTGTTCCTCCAATCCCTCTCCTGCTATTTCTGCAGCACAGTAAAGCCCTATCTCTCCCTGGCTTGGCTCCCGAATTAGATCCTCACCTCGGAGCAAGTCTCTATCGGCAGCCTGTGCTCTGATTGCCCAGTCCAGGGCATCGCAGGTACAGACCTAAGGCCCTCGTCTCAGCAAATGCCAATGAAACACTCCAAAAACGCTTGCACAATGTTTAGCAGCCCTGAACAGCAATCTCTGCACTCAGCCATCTCAAGTACATACTAACACGTGGGTTTGCTGGTCACGCTACATTTGCGTAGTCCACCCATAGACTATCTACACATACTGAAATTATCAACAAACTATCGGTTAACACTCTGTTAACTGCAACTTAGCGTTAAGGTTACGGTCGTGGGTTTGGATTTGGTTAAAGTAATCAACAACAATTGTACATACTGAACTCGAATCTTAACAGATGATCTACAGTAGTCGCTGTGGTCTGACTATCCATGTAAAGTACTTGCTCTGAGATTCAAAGCCTCGTCACAGTAAGCATCTGTAAGTGGTCAACTCGGGTTTGAATCTGGAACGCTGCAAGTCGCTTTGGATAACAGCACCTCCTAAATGCCTGACCTTTATCTTTGCTCCCTGCCTGGAGTAAACATGTTCAGTCCCAGCAGCAGCATTCAATGTTTTAACCCCCTTATTCCTTTCCCCCTCATATCAGGCGTAACGCCCAGTCAGTTCTCCTACTCTGCCCCAGGGGCTTCCGCTCTCTGTGGGGCAGCTGCAACCTGCAGCGGGGCCAGCACTTCCTGCAGCGGGGCCAGCACTTCCTGCACGACGGCCAGCCCTGGCAGCGGCGCACTCGTTAGTGCAGGCAGCTTGTTAGGTGACAGGTGAGACAGGCTGCCGCATTGTTAGTGCTTCCTGTCTGAAAGGGGGAAAGCACAGCTCTGCTGTCTATAGGTCCGCGTCTGGATTAATGGGCCGTTCAAAAAAGGTATAGGGGAAGGAAGGGAAAGACGAGCTGCATCGACGATGCCTCAGAAATTGTCTGTGAGCATATTTCTGTGAGCAGGGAGAGGGTCTGAGAACAGTAGCGAAATACGTGGGCACATACAGACTTGAGCCATTGTCTAAGACAAACACACTGCCCACCACCTCACAATGTGTTGCTGTGACTCTCTCTCTCTCTCTCTCTCTCTCTCTCTCTCTCTCTCTCTCTCTCCCCCCCTCTCTCTCTCTGTGCTTTGGCTTGTAAGCTCAGCCTTTTTGTGTGTGTGTGTGTGTGTATGTGTGTGTGTATGTGGGTGAGCTGTTCTCCAACAGGGTGAGATGATGGCTACGTGGGTGGTCACAATTGTACCAGAGCTTGGCTTCACTGTCTGCTGCGAGCTGATATTTGTCGGCTTTTAAATTGGCGTGTGTGTAGGCGTGAGTGTGTGTGCTTCTGCACATATGTGAGTGCTTCTGTGTGTGTGTGTGTGTGTGTGTGTGTGTGTATGTGTGTGTGCTCATGTACCCATATATGTATGAGAGAGAATGAGTAAGTTTCACTCCAGGTTGCCATAAATGGACTTCTATTTAGAGAACATTACAGAACCTGTGTCTGTGAGATGAAAAGGCAGAGGAGGAAAACATAGTAGAGGGTTATTTGTCTTCAGTAGCCTCTTTGATAAAGGGTTCTTTGTCTACAAATGTGTATTTTCCATAAAATAGAGGTGTGGTGGTTTGTGTTTTTAAACCTGTTAGCATATGCGTGCTGTGTATGTACAATATGTGTGCTAATATACAGTATGTGCATGGAATTGTGTATTTGTGTGAATATCTATGTACTTGTACTGTATGTGTGTGTATGGATGTGTTTGTCTGTGCCTGTGTGTGAGACAGAGAGACAGAGAGACAGAGAGAGAGAGAGAGAGAGAGAGTGTGTGTGTGTGTGTGTGTGTGTGTGTGTGTGTGTGTGTGTGTGTGTGTGTGAAGCGATTCAGCTGAGGTTCTCACTCCTGCCGTGAGTGTGAGTATTAATGAGAGAGAGAGAGAACCACACGACTGAGTCTTAATGCATTAGCACCCGTAATGTGTCAATACCCACTTCATACACACACACATTCACACCCATGACACCCTCTTTAACACACACACAGACACACACACACACACACACACGCACACATATACTGTAGACCAGGGGTTCTCAATGTTTTTGGTTCACTATCCCATGTTTTTTTGGCAGATGTGCAACTTCGTCTTTTGTCAGTTTTGGATTTTGTATCACTTGACAACATGGACTGACTCAAACATTTCTACACATTCATCAGCTAGCTGGCTAACATATAAGCCAAGCTAAGCAGTAGTAGGAATGGTTCTTCATGACCTAAGTTTTATGGGTGAAAAGGGGCATCATCTGTAGATATTAATTTTTAAAATAATAAAACTCAACTTTATAATTTCAAGCAAATTATTTTGCGGACCCCTTGGCTATGGGTCGCGGACCCCACTTTGAGAACCACTGCTGTAGACTGACAAATGCCCCCATGTCCTCCTACACAGCTTTTCACAGACAGAAAAGCACCACAAACCCTGATGGATATCACCTCTCTCTCTCTGTCTCTCTGTCTCTCTGTCTCTCGCTCTCTCTCTCAAATACTCCCTATCTTTGTCACCTTTTTGCTCTCTCACACACACACTCTTAGTCTCTGTCTCACGCTCTATCCCCCCATTTCTTTCTGTCTCTCCATATTTTCTCTTTCCCTCTCCCTTTCATTCTCTCTCTCTCTTTCTTTCTCTCTCTCTGTCCTCTTAGTCCTCTCTCAGAAGGAGTCATTTTATCCCCAGCTTGGGAGATTCTGAATAAACACGCAGCATTATGCAGAGACAGCCAAAGTGATTACCCGCTTTTAAAAAGCCGTTATGAATATTTATGACGGTTTACTGTCACCACTTATTTTCTGAGGTTAGTTTGTTATTCTGTTTAGTATACTTAATATTTCCATGCAGAATCTTTGATGTTGCATTTCCCACTCTCCCAGCTTAGTTAACTCAGGACTTTGTGCTATTATGCCACTATGCTGAGAGGGTGCACATTCACGGAGGCTGTTCCCACGCGATAGCATTCTGGAATATTCTGTGACTAGTGAAACCTACGCAGAGCACACAGAAGAGAGACGTCATGTTACGACTACAAACACTGTCTCAAATGCTGAAGTTACCGTGGCTTTTTAAAAAAAATAGTAAGTAGATAAAACAAAAGCCCAAACGAAAACATCCATCTGTGAATAATCACAAATGAGGCAAGCCTGTTTTATGTAGTGTACAAGTACAAGTTGTAGAGAATTCTTCAGCCTGCAACTTGCCAAGCAGCAATAGAGGACCATCTGTTCATAACCGAGATTGGCTCAGCGGTTTGCTGTAGCTAGTACTTGACATGTTTGCAATAACGAGATGAAAAGTAACAGGGCTTATATTTTAGAAGAGGTAAAAAGGCTGTGGTGAGAGGAATCACTGAGACATAACTGAAATAACTGGAGACAGGTATGACCTACTCTACTGGCTGCTGGAAATGGTGACTCATGCAAGGCAGGAAGGAGGGAAGGAAGGAAAGAAAGAAGCAAGCGGCATTTCTTTAGGCGGCCGTTTTCTTCTACTTGGTCAAAATGGTGATTCATGGAAATGGTAACAAGTGCACTGGACGGTCACCGTGCTTTCGTTTCCTCAAGGTGTCCAGGGGACGGGCTGTGTGAGGACGAGCGGAAGGGAGCGACGGCAAAGTTTCAAAGTAGACATAAGATCCACTGCAGGAGAGACAGAGCGAGGGAGTAAAGCAAGGAGGCGCCCTTGAGAGGAGAGATAGGAGGATCAAAGAGAGAGCGAGAGAGAGAGAGAGAGAGAGAGAGAGAGAGAGAGAGAGAGAGAGAGAGAGAGAGAGAGAGAGAGAGAGAGAGAGAGAGAGAGAGAGAGAGAGAGAGAGAGAGTGATGAAGAGAGAGAGGGAGAGCTGGTGAGATAAGAAGGCTATGAAAAGAACAGCTTTAAGGCTGGAGGTAGCGACTCTTCATTCATTGATTGAACAAATTCAGTTAGGTTGTCATAGCGCACGGCCCCACTGGTGCCTCAAGGAAGCGCAGCTCTCGGTGTGCAGCTGATTCAGTTTAAAATGTCATTTAATATATTAGCCTCGGCTTAATAGATACTGAGGCTCTTACCTGTAGACATCACTGCATCCCCACGGGTGGCAAAAATAGGATCCTTGGGCGCAGAAACATTGCATTATACCACATGCACACACGTGTGTGTGGGTGTATGTGTGTGGGTGTGAGGTGTTTATGTGGGGTGGAGGTAAGGAGTGAGACAGAGACAGTGTGAGAGAAAGAGAAAAAGAGATTAGAAAGAGAGTAGAAAGACAGGGAGAGAGAGAAAGAGAGAGCTGCAATCCATCAAGGTGTGTTGTGCTTTTCTGTCTCTGTACTTTGTGAAAAGCTGTGTAGGAGGACATGAGGGCATAGATGGTTTTCTGTAGGAGTGTGTGTGTGTGTGTGTATGTCTGTTTTAAAACTATCCACCGATTATTCTCTTGGACTGAAGTTGCAATTACTTACAGCCACTGGACCCTAAGCGCAGTTGAGAGGGACACTCATGGTCATGGTAAGAGTTCAAAGACCAGGGAGAACTTAGATTCCTGATTGGCTAGCCAAACCTGAGCATCGCCATTGGCTATTCAACAGGAAGTGCCAGAACAGTCTCAAAAGTATTCGTATACTTTCGATTCGATATCATTATCATTATAGGATGATTTGTAGCTGTAAAACCGATCCGTACCTGTAGAACAGATTTGTAAGTGTAGGGCATATTTGTGATATTGACAATTACTTTTACAGATCATTTTTACAGTTACAAATAATTTCTACAGTTTGGTAAAACCGACACGCACCAACTAATGCTAATTTAATGAACTGGGTAGAGCATTTTAATAATTTAATACCACGCCACACACAAGCTCGAGTGGGTCAGCACTAATAAGAATGGTTCTCAGTGAGACAGTTTCTATGACATTTCTGACAAACTCTCATTTAAAGTCAGTGTCCATCATGTTTCATAGATGTTAAATAAAATGCTACAAATGACTGAACTTATTTCTTCTGCATTGTGGCATGTGATAAATATATTCCACAATGTTGGTATCACAGCCTGTTCTCTGCATGGTTTCCACAGCACAATAGCTGTACGTAGTGTGCGTTTATGGATCCAAGTTAGTGTCCAGTTTGTGATGGACAGAAGATCAGACTAGCAACAGTGAGATGTGAAGTGAGTTTGCCAAAGACTCAAGACTGCATAATAGGGCTGCTCAATTATTGCACAATCGCAATATGAGCCAACACAATTATCTAATTGTAAAAAAGCTACAAATAATTGTGCACAGCTAATCTTCTGATTGGTGAGCACGCACAGTGCGCAAGAAGCACAAAACCCCTGAGTGCCGTGCCTCCCCAACAGTGCCCACCAATCAGAAGTGGCACAACTTAGAGGGTTGTATTTGGAATGTTGAACTGAATCAATTGATTGACATTCAAAAATCATATCGCAAATATCTGTCAGAAGTGAGATATTCTCATGCAGCCTTACTCCATACCTGTGCATGCGTGAGGCGAGTGTTATGTTTGGCTGGTTCGGTGTGAGGTCTGTGTGGTCCACAGGGTAATCAGTCATTCTGAGTACATGCTTGAAGCATCTGTGTTTTATGGGTTCACACTGAGTTTCATAGGCTATTGTTTTTCTTTAAACTTATACATTATTTACAAACATCATCTTCAAATGTTTGTGGAAAAATATGTGGCATAAAGGGAGTTGCCTGTATTGAACATGTTGGCTCTGTAGTTTAAAAGAGCATTTGGAAATGTGGATATAGCTGTCTTTGCTGTCTTCAGTGTCATGGCACAAGTTCATTATCGGCTCAGCTAGTCCCCTTTGGAGCCACTATCACCCTTGGAGACTCACAAAGCACCTTCCAGAATCCAGCAGACGAGCTTGGCCTGCCCACTGTTTAACAAAGGTTCCGTTGTTGCCATGGAGCCCACCTGTCCGTGACCTTGCTGCTGAACCGGAGTTCATTAGTCACAAAGCACTGACATGGGTGATTTGTGCAGGCTGGCTGGATAACCAATGGAAGAAGGTTGGAGCTGATACTTCATGGGGACCTCACAGTATATATTCATTGCCACTTTTGAAGTGCCTCAGTAATAAATGAAATGTTTTTGGATACGACAGACACACACACACACACAGACACACACACACACACACACACACACACAGATGAAAGGTATTTTAGCCAGCGATGCTATACTGCCCTGCATTGGTTTTTAATGTTAGACTTTGCCATTTCTGTTTTATTTCCTGTTTCGTATGCTGAGCTCCCAGGTATCAGAAGCATCTCTGCCTGACATTATAATTCAACTCTCCCTCAGTGCTTCTGCTTTCTCCTTACCCCCTCCCAAAAATAGAATTTCTATTTCTATTTCAATTTGATTTGCTAGCCTTTGTTTTCTCATTATCAGTTGTTTGTGTATGTCGGCTGCACACACACACACACACACACACACACACACACACACACACACACACACACACACACACACACACACACACACACACACACACTTAAATACAAGGCTGCTATTTAAAAAGATATTCATTTTTTGAATCTCTAACCAACGCGACCACTCATGTCTGTGCAGGAAGAGGCACACAGGGTCAGCCCCCCCCCCCCAACCTTTCAAAATATTCTAATGAATAAATGGGGTCCCAGCCCACAGTTCAGCAGGAAATGAATTCTAAAGAAGATGACAGATGTATTGGGAAATAAGTATAGCTGAGAAGCACGGAGCCTGTGTTTTTAATAATGCTGAGAGCAAGGATGCAGCCACACGTTTTTCACCATGCAGACAAAAACCCAGGCTTTATTCCATGGTGTTTTCAAGAGCTGGCGAAATGCACAGTCGTTTTGTGGAACAACTATTAACATTCCATGTATTTGTGCCTCTTTCTGTGTGTGTGTGTGTGTGTGAGAGAGAGAAAGAGAGTGTGTGTGTGTTTGTGTGTGTGTGTCTGTGTATACATGCATGGGCATGTGTGGAGGTGTGTTCTTGTGTGTGTTCTTGTATTTTCCTAACATTGATGACGTAAAGGGCAAATAGCTAAAAAGGGTTAATTATCAGACTGACTGACAAAGACACATAACCACACATTTCCATGTGTTTCGCATCAGGGCTCTCCTTTTTGCCAGTAGCATGTGGTCGCACTATACTGCCGCACTATACTGCTGTGCCAGTTGAGCCGTTTGCGGTGCATCAGGTCATGATTTCCTGAATGCAGCACCTGTTTGGGAAATCCCCTCGAGCATTCTGCTGGAGTTTTAAGGCAGGTTTATAAGGCAGCCCAGAGGTATCCTGGGAAGAGGAAGACTTGGCCTGGAAAGGTTAAGCACATCTTGAAGCACATCTTGAACGTTGTTGGACAGAATAAACGCATCATCAAAATGGCATTGCACATGAAAAGATAATAGTGGATGAATGAACGATTCATTAAACTGTGAACCTTAAACTTATATGTAACCAATGTAAAATCAACTGAATGTCAGGTAAAGCCAGGTACGGAAGTACACTACAGCAAGTTAGATGCCATGTTAGATAAACCATGAGATAACCAAACAACTCAGAATAAGTTGTGCATCAAATGCAAAGGAACCAACCCAAGAGAGAGAGAGAGAGGGGAGCCAAATAGAAGGCCCCAGCAGAGAAAGAAAGAGAGCAGAGATGATGTCGAGAAGAAGAGAGTGAAAGCAAGAGAGATAAGAGAAGACGAGAGAAAAAAAGGGAGAGAAGGAGATGGGTAAGATACCCCCCCACTCCAGGAGTGTCTGGAGAAAAAGAAAGCAAGAGAGAGAGCCACAGGAAGAACTTGGCTTTATCCTTACATACGATAGTGGTGCAGAAACTTATTGCGATCAACTTTGAGCACAGTGAGCTATATGACATGACAGTTTAACTCTATCGCCAATATCCATTTGTGGAGTAACACTGAATGTGTCCCAAAGTGTTTGTTTGTTTTGTTCAGTGTATAGTGTTTATTACAGTCACTAGAAAAACTAGTCATTATCATAAGGTTAGCTCACGTTGTTAGGGCAATAAATGACATCCTCAACTGTTTTTTGCTGCCAGCGGTTTTTCTACTTGTGTAGGGGGTCATTGTGAGTCTAAACGAAGGGCGTAGGTTTGGTCTCAGCTTTGGTGGGGACACATCCCCAACTCCTGTTGTCACGATATCAACATTATTGTTTCAATAACAATAGCAAGTGAAATATCTCGATTTCGATACTTTTGGCCGTCTTTTCGATACTTTTGTCGTCCTTTTGCAATTTTTTATTTGGTTTGGGGGCCCCCACCACCTTGACGCCATCAGTAATATTGAATATTATGTGATCATTTACATCAGTGGCAATCATAGAATTTGATTGACCCTCCACACACACACAGAAAGTGATGGTTGTCATAGGTTTTCATATTTTGGAATTCATATGAACTTTTTATTGTTATTACTAATAGCTAAACATATTTAGTAATTTGAATACATCATATTGATATTTATATGACAACTTTTCTTTAATATCATCACATGTGGTCTGTAAGTCTAATTGAGTGCCTGTCACTTTAAGAGGAACGTAACGCAATTCAGTCTCACGGTTTTAGGCTAGTGGAAAATAGTTTCGCATAGTGCAAGGATATGTAGATTCAATTCATCATGTTTGCTATGTCATTAGATAAAATGAATGTTCAAATAAACAAGTCAAAGTCAAAGAAAATCTTTCTGGGATAAGATCATAGATGAGATACGTGTCTCGCGATGTTCATTTCTATGAGTATGGAAATGTACCATAGTTTATGTTTTATTTCTTTGCATTGAGCAGGCTACATTCACAAATACATTAGCCTACATAATAGGAACAGGAAAATGTCTCGGATCCATTGTTTATGGAGACTGCAAGATTGGTAGCCCAATTAACAGTCAATGACATGGTAACTTTTATTCTGTGCTTTATGCGACTGTCCTGCGGCACACCCTTATTTAACATGACTCCTAACCTTGGTTGAACGATTACAGAAGCTAGGTTTAGCTGTGACAATATCCTGGGTAATATCCTAACAGTTAATGCTATTTTCCACAGTAAAATCCGCATTTGAAAGCATGGTCACCAGTTGACTCTGCATAATGAAAAAGCTTTGAATGTTCCTTTTCTTCTTTGGTGGCATAGCTGATCTACAAAGCACGAAAAGGGGCAAAATGTGCATGCTGAAGGGCAAAGGGAATATTACAAATCTTTCACACTGGCCTTTTAGGGTTATGAATTGGTAGACATCCCCGATAACTTGTACTCGCTCACTTCTCTGCCAGTGTCACCACAAAGTGAAGTAGGCCTATGCTATGCTTTGACGCTGTTGTGCGTGTCAGATAAACCCCCTTCGGTTTCAGCCAATCAAATGACAGTGTTTCTTTTACTGTCGTGGCCGTCGGAATAGCACAAAGGAGTTCGCTAAAATATTGGTGGGGACATTTTTGTAATCTCAAAATATTGATTAGGACTAGTCCCTAGCGTCCCACCCTAAACCTACGCCCATGGTCTAAATATCAGAGTGGGGTTCGGTGATAAGCCATCTGCCTGCCTGGTCAGACACTTGGGTGAATATTATGGATTTTATGTGGATTTCAGTATTTTACTGCCTTACAGGCTTATTCAATTAGTATAGCACTGTTCAATTTAATAGTTAGTACCTCTTTCTAGCCTGA
>NC_055966.1:15166545-15206545 GCF_018492685.1 Alosa sapidissima
GGTGGCCTGTATCCTGCTGCACTGTGACTGGTGGCTTTGGGGCCTATTAAACCATGCTGGCTATCCCTCCCTATTTTAGGCAGCATCTGGTCTGATCAATGCCATCTCAGTATTGATCTGTGTTTGCTGTAATCTCGTTGTGATCTGAACAGATTGATCAGCTTACAGTGTATTGCTCATATTGTAGTTTGAGGGGAGGTAAACAAATCTATGCGTTCTCTTGGTTCCTCATGCGACTGGGGATTATTTGCAGGGGGAATAATCAGGCTTTTTGCACGTTTGAGCTCACTGCACAAACCGATTGAAAGGAAACTCTACGCTTCGGAAGATAAGTGGCCCTTGATCAAGGGGACAGCATTGTGAACACATTGATTGTGCTCGCGGTGTGCGTGTATGATTAATAATTCAGGCAAATGTGCTCAGTGGTGCATTGATTGAGATGCTATGAAGTAGTGTGATTTTGGGGGACAGCGTGTGTGTGTGTGTGTGTGTGTGTGTGTGTGTGTGTGTGTGAGAGAGAGAGAGAGAAAGGGAGAGAGATACATGTGGAGGAGTCACCCATCACAAAAAGTCATTGAGCATGTTCTCTGATTCAGAATGGCAGCTGATGAGGAGGTTTGAACAGCTATTGAGAACAAAGAGCTATAACAAGGACTCATAACATTGCAACAGTACTAAGGAGAATAGCAGGGTACCGGTACTAAGAAAAAGCTCGGTCATGATTTAGAATGATATAACAGAATAAAATAACTTTTTTGTGCTTAGTGAGAAAGATTTGATAGAAAAATCTCAATCTCAAGATTATATAATAATCTGCTGGACGTCACAGTGCAGTTAAGCTACACTTTAGGTGCCATTTCCCCCCTTTCTTTTCTCCTGAGGTCCCGTAGCTTCATTTATTAATGTAGTGTTTTACTATTCAGCTGCAGGAATCGGTTCAGCTACAGTAATGTAGAGGAGAATTATCTGCCCAGAAACACTACTTTTGTGCCTTGTGATCTAATTGGCTGGGGAGACACATTTCTGCATGGGTTAAACCTTTTGATTGGTTGTGGGAGCACAATGAGGAGGGCGATGTCAGGTGGTGCTCATTAGAATGCTGGAGATTGGCGGGCCAGGAATGTAGTTCACCGGTCGGTATCCCGACGACAGATTGAGTGTGTGTGTTTGACACGTGTCATGGCGCTCCCCGGTCCCTCTCCTGAGACATGCGTCGCCGTGACCCCTACAACCTCGGCTCGTCACCGAGAGAGTCACCGCGTGACCTGGACTAACCTCCCACCACCCCCCTCCCCACCTCCGTTTCACAGGCCCATAAAGCCTGTCGGCTGTGCCTGAAGGAGCTCAGCGAGGACTCAGGTCTTTTATGGGCTTTTGTAAGGTGAGGAGTAACAGCTTAATTGGGACATTGTGGCTTTAGCTCAGTTGCTCTCAAACAAAAGGCCACTTTTCTCTCGGAGAGTCTCCACGCCGTGAGGTTTCCACGGTTCGGCCTGCTGAGAGAAAGCGCGGCTAATCTCCGGGCGAGCACAGGGACCTAGTTGCTTGTCATTGGCTGGGATTAAGAGCCAGTCATTTTTGCCCACTAGTCACACATGCGTTCCTCCTCTCTCATTCTTTCTTTCTTTCTTTCTTTCTGTTTTACTTCCTTATTTTCTATATCTATCTATCTTTCTTTCTTTCTTACTTTCTTTCTTTCTATCCTTCCTTTTTTCTTTCTTTTTTTCTCTTTATGTTTGACTCTCCTTTTCTTTATTCCTGTTTTCTCTCCCTCTTTCTTTCTTTTTTTTTTTTTCTTTAAGCACCTTTAAGCACCACCACCACATTCGTTCCCCTCCTACCTGCAGGTCGGGAGCCTTTTTCATGTTTCTAGGGGCCCGTTTGAAGCTCCTCATCCCCCTCAAACCCCCACCTCCCTCCATCTCTTTCACCTTCACTCACTCCTTCACCGTCCTCCCTCCAATCATTTATCCCCCTTTTTTTTCCCGCCCCTGCCCACATGGCATTATCCTCTCAATGCAGCCTTTTTGGAGAGAGAGAGAGAGAGAGAGAGAGAGAGAGAGAGAGAGAGAGAGAGAGAGAGAGAGAGAGAGAGAGAGAGAGAGAGAGAGAGAGAGAGAGAGAGAGAGAGAGAGAGAGAGAGAGAGAGAGAGAGAGAATGAGGACATGAATTGTCCTCCCTTCTTTGTGAAAGGATGGTTCCAGAACTGCACACTTCCAATTATAGTACATCCTGCTTAACTGATGGTTATTAACGCCTTCAAACTCATTATGACATGCAAACTAGGACTCCCCCATGGGGTGCATACCAATGAGGGGAGGAACTTTGTCTCACTCTTGTTGCCTCCTCACCAGTCTCTTTTCAGATGAGACCTTCCTCACTTTTGTTATAGCCATAAATAATAAATGATAATTAATAGTAGTCCTTCTATAGCCAACTTTATTGGTGATTGTTTGAAGCAGCAGGTGCAGAGCTCTTGACCTAGTAATCAATGAGAAGAGGACATTATTATGATACATTATAGGCTCTCAAGTGCAAAGTCATGCATGAACTAAAGCTATTGTTTGGTGTGTGGGAGCATTGCAGCTGGGCACTTTGCTCACAGTTTAAATTAGGGCTCTGTGTGCTGCTGTATTGTAGAATAGGTAAGCTGTAACTGAAATGACACAAACCTTCTATCCTAAAATGATCCCGTAAGTATGACATTAAAATATTGAAAAAAAAGAAACAAAGATATATTTCCCTCGCTTTGTTTCGTAGAGAAAGAGACAATGCTACCCGCTTCACAAAAAGATCAATACGACACTGTGAAGCAATTTAAACAAAGCTTCGTTGGAAAGGCCCTCCAGGAGTTCTCAAAGTGAGGGGGAGAGAGGATCACACTTAGCAGGAGGTTTTCTCAAAGGCACACCTGCTCACATATTTGTCCTACTTTGGGTTTTATAGAGGAACAAATGTTACATGATGTACCCTCAAACTAAAAGGAAAAAAGAAATGGTAGAATCAACCACAAAAAAGGAAGCAAAAAAGAGACAGACGCAAACAAACTCTCCAGGGTTAGAGAGGATAGTGTCTGGATAGCGAACTAGCGAAAATCTTTGCCTTCAGGCGTCGGGTGGGAGGTGAATCCTATTATGCTGCTAAATGTTTGATTGTGCACAACACGAGGCCATTTTGGATTCCCTTTTCTCCTGGCAGCAACAAAAGGCACTTGGCTGATGAGTGACTTTCAGGCGCCCTGAGATTCTGTGAAAGGAACTCCTTTCCTGCAGACGAGATCACAGAGAACACTCGTCACCGCTGGGCTCCGGCGTCCTGTTCTGAGGAGGGGTGGCTGTGCACGAGTCTGTAAGGTCAAGTTAGAGGTGGCGCAGCAGTGCAGGGAGGCCATTCACACTTGAGTATTATTGAGAGGTTAAAGGGTTGAGCCCTCTGAGCTTAGCATCAAAGGTAAATAAAGCGCAAAGCAAAGACGACAGTGTTTGTGTGTGTGTGTGTGTGTGTGTGTGTGTGTGTGTGTGTCTGTGTGTGTGTGTGTGTGTGTGTGTGTGTGTGCGCGCATTTGTGCTTGTGTAGGGCAGGGAGCTATATGCCTACCTTAAACAAAACACTTCAATTTCTCTCCTTCTCTCTCACTCACACTATACTTCTCCCTATGGGTTTAATTGATTGATCGGCTGGCCAATAAGGGGCCACATCAATCAAGGAACTCCCTCCTCCCTCTCGCCATAGCAACCTCATTCATCTGTAGTCTGTCAAAATAACACACAGGAGGCCAGCTTATTGTAGTGGGCAGACTTTAAAACACTCTCTCCTGCTGTTGGGCAGTGATACACATCTCTCTCTGTGTGTATGTGTGTATGTACTGTATGTGTGTGTGTGTGTGTGTGTTTGTGTGTGTGTGTGTGTGTGTGTATTAGCTGGACAGCTGTGTGATGCATTTTCCCCTAAAGAAGATTAATCTTGTGTACTGTTCTTTCCACCTAATTGTTTTTCATTAATTTCAGTGTTCACTGAAGGATTGGCTGACATGGGGCCTTTTTTCTGATTAACTAACAGCACACTTGTATTTTTCTTCTCTCTCTCTCTCTCCCTCTCTTTCAGGGGGCATATTTGAATCCATCGAAAGCGGACCCGTCAGGTTCGGAAGAACTTGCCTTTAAATTTGCTTTAAATACAATCAACAGGAACAGAACTCTCCTGCCAAACACGACACTCACGTACGACATCCAAAGGATAAACATTCACGACAGCTTCGAAGCCTCCAGGAAGGGTAAGACAGACACCACTTAATTACATTCATTTTTGACAGCACACAAGGCTTGATTTCCCATTTGTTTGTCAGCGTTAGTAAATCTCATTACATTTGCAATTCACGTTACTGGAGGGAATCTGGAGAAACTCTAAGACAATGGCTGCTCCATCTCCCTTGATTCTGACTACATCAGCACGTGTCTCATGGTGCTGTATCTTTAAGAGACTTCATACCATGTCGCCTGCAGTGATTTTAACCACCTCTGTGTTGTTATTCTGGCCCACTGAGTGTGGGACCAAATCCATTACTTTTAAACAAAGAGACAGTCTCTGTGGCCAGCTCTCTGATAAACACAGAAAACTGATTAGCATCAGTTAATGAGTCAGCGACAGTAATTCACGGCTGGGTCTCCGCTGGTGTCTCACAGGCAGCTTTATAGACACCAGTAATCTCTGTCTTGTACCTGTAGGTGTGGATGAAACAGTGGCAGCTCTGTGATGCAGAGATGAAACATGGTCATTTTAAACACAGTGTCACTGGTTTTAGATATCTTTCTTATATAGTTAAAACATGGAGATGGATATGATTGATGATACCATTAAAGGCACACTATACAGGTTTTTTTGCTTAATATGCAAGTTTTTTTTAGCTTAATTTACCTTCATTTAACAGCTTCAGAGTCATTGGAATGGTTATATGACTTTTTTCGGGTTGAATGGTGGCCGTCTCGATTCCTCCTAGCGCCTGTGAGCGGAAAAAACCACACTTGCAACTGTGGGCCGGCGGGCCGACGGCCTCAGTGTCAGGAAGTATAATGAGTGTAACAAATTGCTTTACTGCATTCAAATACACATATATGCCAGGCACCGGCTAGAAAAAGGTAGCGATGGAGTTTCTCAGACATTCGTCATGACAGAGCCAGCGAAAAAGAAGCAAAAACCAAGAAAACAGTAAGGAAATTGCCAATACTGCATAGTTTACCTTTAAACTATGGGTATAGAGTTATGACACAGGTCTAATTATGAAAGCATTATTGTATGTCATAGTCATGTCATAGTCATGTTTGCTAACATGAATATGATTTTCAAGAATCTCCAAAGGGGGCTACTGTTCACTGGGTGCTTGACTAGTATAATCATTCTATGTTTTGTCTTTTTATGTGATTTAATTATTACTTTTTAAACATTTTTATTGCCATTGTATGCCTTTTTGTACTATTACCTTGTGTGTTTTATGTTTTTTTTAAGTATTCTTTGACTATTGCCCTTCTATGCTTTTATTAGCTATTCCTGTTTGCTTTTGTTTATGTAAAGCACATTGAATGACCTGTATGTGAAATGTGCTATATAAAATTAAATTAAAACAAAGAATTAGGAGGGTAGATATAGACGTATATTTTACTGAGGACAATAAAATGTTGATTGATTTTAAAGCAGCATTCATGTGATGTCATGTAACACACATGCATATACTATATCATCAAGGCTTTGCTACATCAAATAATGTGCTTCCTGTGTTCGAAAAGATTAAAGAATGAGCGTAGCAATTTCATTTCTCAAAGCATTACCAGTGAAATGCAGATGGAAGGACTGAGCAAACAGACTGGATTTTTTAAAAGGCTTTTTCGAGCTGCTAGCTGCCGCCTCGCATGCGGGAGCCCCGCTCATTCCACAGGGAGCGGTTAAGGGTTCAGAGTCTTGCTCAAGGACACATCAACATCCAGCCAGCAAGAGCCGGCACGACTCCTCCGAGGAGTCCAGCAATTCCCTGACCACCTCTCTTACTTACTTACTGAGCAACTGCCTCCCTCCCTTTAAGCGATGTCAGATTATTTCTCCTGCTCTGTGAATGGAAGCCTCCCAGTGCCCTTGTTCCGTGACAGTCATCTGCCATTTTCTCTCTTCTCTCTCCTCTCTCCCCGCCCCCCCATTCCTCAGCATGTGACCAGCTCTCACTAGGCGTGGCGGCCATCTTTGGCCCCTCACACAGCTCCTCGGCCAATGCGGTGCAGTCCATCTGCAATGCCCTGGGCGTCCCCCACATCCAGACCAAGTGGAAGCACCAGGTGTCCGACAACCGGGACTCCTTCTACGTCAGCCTCTACCCGGACTTCTCCTCCCTCAGCAGGGCCATCCTGGACCTGGTGCACTTCTTCAAATGGAAGACTGTCACGGTGGTCTACGATGATAGCACAGGTGATAACACAAGGCTCCTGAAAGGTTTACCGGAGTCAATCTCTGTTCATATAAATTCATCAAAGAGAGATTTGTTTTTGTTTATTGGATCATATTTGATTTTTTAAAAAGGTGTCATATTTCACCCAGAATGTTCTGTAGATTTCCCTTCTTAAGTCTATACTGCATATCACTGGCTTCTTTGGTGGCATAATGGGACTGATTGAATGGTCCTACTGTATATCTGCACTCAGTCCATGCACACACAAACACACACATACATGCATACACGCATACACACACTTGCACGCAACCACGCACGCACACACGCACCCACACACACACACACACACACACACACACACACACACACACACACACACACACACACACACACAGCTTAAGTACTGCAGTGCTGAGGTAGCATATGCATAAGTCAGAAGATTGTCAAGTGCTTGCTGACTGCATCTTTTCTGAATATTTTAAGTATGTCAGAGCAGCATAAACTATTAAGATGCACTGTACAGGGGAGTGTTCATGAGGATTGTAATGGTATCATCCATTAGGGACTTTTTTTTTATAAAGATAGATAATGAATGCTTGTATCTTTAGCTTCAGTGCGGTGCTGAGAAAAGCAGCAGATGAGGTGGCAGCATTTCTAAACAGCACAATCCACCGTGGCCACCACAGAACAGCAGGCCTGCTGAGCCGCCCGGTGGTTCCCCCTGCCCGCCCGTGCCCGTTTGGACGGGTACAGCATGTCCCCCTTTCCCGCCTGAGTGATCCGGCCTCAGGGGCAGGAAGGCTACACCAACCCCCCCCCCCCCCCCCCCCCCCCCCCCCATCCCCCCCTCCCGCAGGTTCGCTGTCCTGGCCAGTGCTCCCGGCTGACAAGCCGTGGCGAAGCAGTGGGCGCCGCCATGGCCCTAAGCAGCCAGGGGCATGCGTGCCATATGCCAGGGGTCGACAGCGAAGCCAGCGCCAGGAGTGACGGCCAGATTACCCGCCCCTCCCTTCTCCTCTCCTCCCCCTCCCCTCTCCGTCCCCTCCCTTCCTCTCGGTCGAGCTGCTCGTGCTGCCTCATCAAAGGGCCTTAATGGGACAGCAGGCCTCTGCTGCAGTAGCCCCTCCGCTGCTTACAGCATCTCTGCTGGAGAACTCAGAGGGACGCAGCCAGCGGGAGTTTGGGAGGAAAGTGAAAGTGTTTAGACAGTTTAATAGTGTTGAATTTCACATCAGTGCACTGCGATGGCTGGCCTAATCTGAGGCAGACAAATATCACTTTATTGCACTCGCTCAAACTGACAACTGATCCACAAGTCAGGCTCTAACATTCATTAGATAAAGAATGATATTTGCAACAGACAGCATATACAGTACATCGGATGTATATGTCGGATTCCTTATCGTACCATTAAGTTCAACCCAGCCAAGTCATCTTGTTGTTTTGACTGAGTTAGGTAATGTCAACCTGTGTTTAAATGTAATGCACTTGTAATAAATTAGACACTGCACTACACATAAGTCAAAACACTTAGTCAAAACAACAAAAGGACATCTCTTCAGTAAGCAAATATTTTTCTACAGTTCAGTCAGCAAATCATTTTTTTTATACTGTGTTATGGGATATGGGTATAAGCTTACAAAGTGAACACACCCACTCTAGCAGGCTAGGGCCCATCAGGACAAGCCCTGCCAGAGAGAGTAAGAGTGAGAGTGAGAGTGAGAGAGAGAGAGAGAGAGAGAGAGAGAGAGAGAGAGAGAGAGAGAGAGAGAGAGAGAGAGAGAGAGAGAGAGAGAGAGAGAGAGAGAGAGAGAGAAGATCTCCACATCCATAGGAAACAATAACTGGGGTAATTGGATTGGTTGGGGAGGCTGGGACTGTCTCTCATTTTCACTCTGGATATGAGCTAGACACGGCGCCTGCCTCCTCTCCCGGCTCACAGCGGAGCGTGCCATCTGTTAGCTGGTGTCACTGGCTATATGATCCCTTTACAGCACAAGTGCACCAGTGCTTAGCTTGTGCAAGGCACCTTATGTTTCCTAATGGCAGTGACCCTGTTATTCCTTATGTTATGCCATTTAGCATATGATGGCTTACAGTATGTTATGCCATTTAGAATATGATGGCTTACAGTATGTTATGCCATTTAGCATATGATGGCTTACAGTATGTTATGCCATTTAGAATACGATGGCTTACAGTATGTTATGCCATTTAGCATATAGTGTTAATTTTGTCACCTATTTTTAATTTAGTCGTAGTCTTAGTCTTGTGACGAAATGTCCTTTTTAGTCTTTGTCATATTTAGTCATTCAAATATAATTTTTGTTAGTCAAGTTTTAGTCGACTAAAAGTCTCGTTATTTTAGTCTAGTTTTAGTCAAAAGAAAACTAAAGGTATCTTAGTCTTAGTCAGTTTTAGTCAAAACATTTTAGTCTTTTTTTTTTATAACAAATTATTTCTGATTACTAGGTAGGCTATCTAGCATTGTGGCATAAAGCTTAGGTAGTTAGCTTGCTAACTCGGGCAAAAATACCCGGTGTTCTTGTTCCATGTAGTTTCATGTTGCAGCCACAGGGTTGCAGCAACAGCACGTAGACTAGCCTACAGGAAAGCTGTTGCGCGTGAACTCATTCGGAATATTTTGAAAACGTAACAGCTAGATATTCTGTCTTCTCATTTTGTTGACGAAAATGAAAGAGATTTTATCTTAGTTTTTATTTCATGCAAAACATTTTAGTCTTGTCTTTTTTCGTCAACAATGATGGATATTAAGATAGTCTTAGTCAGTGTTACAGTACATTAGTGCTGTCTCGTCTTAGTCATGAAAAAAAAAGGTCGTTGACGAACATATTTCCTCTCGTCTTGTCTGACGAAATTAACACTAGTACTATATGTCATGCCATTTAGCTGATGTTGTCCTTGTGTTGTCACTGGGCATTTGTTGCCCTATGTTATGTCAGTGATCATATGATCCCTTATGTTATGCCATACACCATATGATCCCTTATGTCACTGGGCATTTGTTGCCTTATGTTATGTCAGTTACCATATGATCCCTTATGTTATGCCGGTGGGGGCGGGGTTGCTCATATGATGTGTCACTGGTCATATGATTGTTATGTCAGTTACCATGTGACCCATTGTGTTCTGTAAGTGACCACACATTTCTGGGACTAGTCAGAGGCCATGTACCACACCACACACACACACAGACCACACACAGACCACACACACTCACACACACACACACACACACACATAGACCACACACACACACACACACACACACAGAGAAACACACACACACTGTAGTGGTCAGTGAAGATGTAGATGCTGTCTGGTACTGCTCTTTCGTCAGGCAGTGTGTGAGCTGGCGAGAAGAAAATGACAAAAAAAACAAATATTTTGGCTTCCGTGAGGGTTAGTAAGACAGCTCTGCTGGGCTAGGCTTGTGAGGCTTTTGAGTGTGTGTGTGTGTGTGTGTGTGTGTGTGTGTGTGTGTGTGTGTGTGTGTGTGAATATGGGGGGGGGTTGTGTTTATGTGGGTGCAGTGTCGATTATTTGTTCTTTCCTTCGTCCTGTCTCTGGTCCTGTCTCAATCACTTTCTCTCCAGCCTTTCTCCTTCTCCCCTCTCCCTCTCCTTCACTCGGCCGCCGCAGAGAGTGACAGCTTAACTGCCCTCCTCATTGCCTTTATGGGCCAGGCACTGCGACAACATCTCAGCCAGCCCACATAGCACACACTGGGGTCAGGGAGAGGCTAGTCGGGCTACTTGCACCCCCCCCCCCCCCCCCCCCAAAAAAAAAAAAAACAAACAAACAAAAAAAGCTGCTTGATTTTTTTGGTGCTGCCCTAATCTGTCATGGGGATCTTT
The DNA here is from genome assembly GCF_018492685.1 of Alosa sapidissima. Lineage (NCBI taxonomy): Eukaryota > Metazoa > Chordata > Actinopteri > Clupeiformes > Clupeidae > Alosa > Alosa sapidissima. The sequence goes on from NC_055966.1 coordinate 15,176,858, forward strand.
GTATTTGTGCCATTAAAGCCCAGCCGTGTCCTGAGGGAATTGTAGTGCTGTTGACAGACAGCACAGTCGACAATAAAAACTGGAATTGAATGTAGAAAACAGCTCCTTTTAGTGTGTTTCGACCCCTCAGCAGGAAGGTAATTTACTGTGTGCCCGGTGCGTGTAATTTCTTTATGGCGTCGTGTTTGACCCATGTAAGCCTGACATTTTTTTAATTGCATTAGTTGAAAGGTCACTTTAGACAGGAGAATAGCAGCTTGTTCACTCAAGAGTGTCTGATTGTATGGCTGCCATCATAAAGGATTTATGGCATGAAGGTACGTGGGGAAAACTTTTCACACTTTGTTTTCACAGTTTGTGTTTAGGATGGAAACTAGATGTACCGCATAATGGTGCAAAATATGACCGCCGCTCAGTCCTGCACATTCGCTCACAAAAATGAATCACGCTTGTCAATTTGTCTCCATTTCCTACTCCATCCTCTACTCTAAAATTTCCCTCGGAATGAATAAAGTATCTATCTATCTATCTATCTATCTATCTATCTATCTATATACTCTTGCAACTGTTGTATATGTAAATGAGTGTGTGCATGTGTGCATTTGCTTTTGTGTACTATGTGTGTTTCTCTGTGTGTGTCTGTGTGTTCGCTTGTGAGTGTGCGTATGTGTGTGTGTGTCAGTTAAGGGGGGTTATGGTGTGTGTGCGCGTGTGTGTGAGTCTGTGTGTGCGTGCGTGTGCATGCATTCATGTCTGAATGTGTGTGTGTGTGTGTGTGTGTGTTTATATGCATGATTGTGTGTGTGTGTGTGTGTGTGTGTGTGCGTGTGTGTGTGTTTACAGTATGTGTGTTAATGTGTTAATTCATTTATTGTATTTATTGTATACACATTTGGTGCAGTTCAGATATCTTAACCAAAGATAAGGGCGATTAAAGTGGTATATTGTTGCATTTTCATTTTTGTGGGATGGGGCGGTGCAAATCACAAATGAGTGGTTATGGGCTAAATTGATACATACTATAACATACTATAAAGATTCTGTCATCTTGGGTGCCACAGTTCGGGTAATTATTTAGGAAAAACTGCATTTTTCAGGTTTTGGGGGCCCAGCGGGACTAAACAAAAATGTTCGGTAAATTTTTTGTGGGGCTACATGCCCACCAAGTTTTATGTGCCCTGGTGTTTCGGTGTCCTGGAAATCGTTGACCAAAAATTCAGAAAGTTGATGACAGGAAAAACTCCTATATGACCGCTATGATAGCTATGCTAGCGATGGTCATAATACATATTTTAAGAAATACAAAACAACTAAATGACACGAGTTAAATAAGATTGCACATAAGATTATTTTTTGAGAGCTGGTGTCAGTGACATTCCATACTATTCCATCTTGTGCAGTGATTCAGCTATCAGGTAGGCTCCTGTATAGTTAACTAGTTGTTACATTAGAAGATTTTTAACAGCCAGCCATCAGGATCTGACATAGATACTGTAACCTAAACAATTACAGATAAACAGGCACAGACATGGAGAAAACTACTAACAGCTCTGGACGATGGCAAATCCAGCTAACTGTAGCCCCAGAGATGAGCAACCACTAGGTTAGCATGATGCAAACTTCTGGGTACCCAGATTACCACTAGATAGTCTATGGTAGGCTATATAAATGTGCATGATATAGGCTACTATGTACTGGGATTTTTAGCTCACTTTGCTAGTGCGCTCAACTCCTAATCTGAAGTGCTGTGAGTTGCTGGTTTGAGACGAGTGCAGGGTGTGTGGTTAACACAACACAGTTTACATCTGCATTAGGACTGCTAGTGGCTAGTGCGGTCATAATAATCTTGATTCATGAATGTATAGGTATGAGTATAATCAGTTTCATAACAGTGTGTATGTGTGTGTGCGAGTGTGTGTTTGTGTATGTGTGTTTTAGTGTGTGTGTTTCCAAGCACAATTTTTGAACCTGCCTCTAGGTGTTTTGCCCTGTAGGTGTTGATGCTTTCTCTATAAATAGTTTGCACAATGAAAAAATAGATTCATTATATCCATTTGAGTATGTTTGTTTGTGTGTGTGTGTGAGCGTGTGTGTGTGTGAGTGTGTGTGTGTGTGTGTGTTGTGTGTGTGTGTGTGTGTGTGCTTGTGCTTGTGTGTGTGTGTAGTGGCTGCTGGGGTGCGCGCATGCATTTCTGGTTCCTGTGTTTGCGTTTGCGTTTTTAGCATTTGGCCCCTGAGCGCTCAGAGGGTGTCTATGTTTGTTAGCCACCGTGGGTTTATATCATGAGTTCGTTCAAGCAGAGAAGCCTATAAACGCATTTCAAAATCTGCTAAGAGCCTGAATTGAAGTGAGCAGCGCTGGAGCGCACCCAGACTCTCCCAAGACCCCTCCAGTAATCTGTTTCAATTTGATCTGTGCGACTGCTCCACACCGGCAGCCGTACTCACAGTAATGAAGGGCCTAGCCCATCAGGCGCTCCACTTCTGCTCCGCAGATTCTTCAGAGAGTTGTGTGTGCTTCTATCCTCTTGCCACCCAACCCCCACCCCCACCGCACCAACCCCCACCCCCTACCGCTATCTTTACATTGCTTCAAGTGCCATACTAATTTCAGTTTTTGCCGCTTCACCATAATAAGTGCTGCGATCGCTCTCGCCTCGGGAAATAGCGTTTGGATATAGGCACGCCGATGATTACTATTTGCTATGCTGTTTTTTTATTACTGCTGTTTTTTTGTCCTTCATGTTCCTCTTTTTTGTCTTTGTCCTTTGGAGGAGAGATTTTGTTTTGCAATAATGTTGGGGCTCTCATGGAAGGATTAAACTTTTCATCTGCTCCTATTAGATTGTCATCGGAGAGAAAACAAAGCAAAAAGAAAAAAAAAAACAACAAAACAAGAAATACCTAGAGCTTAAATTCTTAGTCCTCTGTATATTTTATCCTAATGCCCAAGCATGCTTGTGCTTCATGGTGTCTGACGTATCAAGATGGCACACAAATGTTAATTAATGCGGCGCATCTGTGAGCGGCTTTGACAAGGTGTTCGAGAGCAAGCAGGCAGCCTGCGCCGCCTGAGCAGCAGATGTTCCCTCGGACACACCCGCCGAGTGCCGAGCGCGTTCCCTAGAACGTGGCCAAGCTCAGGCGTCACCCCCACTGCTCAGCTCTTGGAAGTCCTCTCTTTACCCTCCGCCATCAACGATAAAAACGCTCCGTCGGATTAGTCAGCCACTTGCCGACCGCTCGACTTTTACAAGGCCATGGAGGCGAATAACAAGGGAGAGAGACCAGATGCGTAAGGCTGTGTGAACGTGTGAGTTATTCCTACAAATATGGAATGTCATTTGCGTTTTGCCAGTGATGCTGTTAAAACCTTTGGCCAGAAACCGTTTTTAATCTTACTTCAATTTGTTCGGCACGTTTAATCAGACATAAATAAGCGGGTGTGTTTGACCCCGTGGTCCACATTAACCTTGGTTGCTCTGTCAAGAGCTCCCTGCATTATTACAAGACGCCCCCTCTCCCACAATCCTCTGCTGTCCCATGATGCACTTGTAAAGAAATCACAGGAGGAGGAGGACACACGTTCTGAGGCTGTCCCTGGGTAGCACTAGCACACCACCTACACAGAAGAACCACATCTCTGGCCGCATCGCTGAAGTGTGCTTGTTGCCGTCTTGAAAGGATTTTGTTTTCTTTGGGAGCACTTGAGCGATGCGGTCCAGGCGGATATTTATCACAGGCTGATACGTTTCATGCTCAGGAGGCCCCCTGACAGACTGCTAATAAACGCTTTGAAGGGAATGAAATATTCATGCAAAGTTAAATGCAGATCCAGCAACGGTCTGAAGGCATTAGTAGCCAGTCAGTGCAGATCACCACTGACAGTAGCATTTCACCTTCACTCTTTTTCTTGTTCTCTCTCTCCCTCTCTCTCTCTCTCTCTCTCTCTCTCTCTCACTCAGGGCGCTCTTGCCCTGTGAGCTCTCCCAAATGTGTAGAGAAGAAAACAAGTGTGAGGATGGAGAGGAGTAGCCACAAGCAAAGAAGAAAAGAGAACTTTAAATGAGAGGAGGTTGCCGCAGTAGTTGGCCTTGTGTTGTGATGTAGTGCAATGTACAGAAGCACAGTGGTAGATTTTGGACTTAAACATCAGCGTACCAGAGTCAGGACTTCTTATACTTTCAGAGCAGTCTGTGGGAAAAAATGCATTCCAAATTCTTCAAAACCATTCACACTTCCTACAAGGATCATGTCTTAAATAGTGCAAATTACATTTTTAGTCCATGTAAATATGTCTTCATTACTACCTGCATTGAAATAGATAGCTACTACATCTGCAATAGTTACACTATGAATCAGCAGTCCAGTGTTGTGTTATTATTTTGTTTTTTTCAGTCCAGTGTTGTTGTTTTTTCCCCCACGTTTGTCATACCCATCTGAATGTACGGTAGATAATGTTTGCATGGCTGCTTCCAGCTGGACCCAGATGGTGTGAATGCCATTAGTGATGCACAGATTCTATGATGTCTGTAGCTGCTGCTGCGAGTGACCTTCTTGCCTTTAGTATGGCTGATGACCCATCGGCAGAGTGCGCGAGGGCCACCCCCGCTGTGCTGTGTCACTGGGCTACTCACCCCACTGCATTACAGAGAGAGAGAGCCTCCGAGTGGCTGTGCGTGGCTGGCTGTCTGTCTGGCCGAAGGAGGAGGAGGAGGAGGAGGAGAGGGGGGTTCTGGCCGCTAAAACGGCGCCGTGGGCCGAGAGAGACCCGCAGCGCGCTGCCCGCTCAAGCGGAGCGCGGAAATAAAACAAATAGCGCCACCAGCCAAAAAAGAGGCGGCAGGGGAGCGGCCGCCGGAGGAGAGGAAAACATCTGGCTGCTCCTCCATCCCTCACGCTGGAACGAGGGAGGAAGGAGGGAGGGGGCAGGGAGGGAAGGGTGGAGGTGGGCGGGGGTGGTGGGGGGGGGGGGGGGGGTTGGGGTTGATGTTGTTGTCTTTCTCTGAATTTGCTGGAGGAGGTGCTGAAGCGAAGCCTACTGCAGTGGGGACCGCTGAGAGTTGCACACAGCCGCGCTTTCTAACGTAGGCAGCGTCATGTGATACAGTGGTCAAATGTCGGGTCATTGGGAGAGGCTGGAAAGGCCTGGCTTGTAGGAATCAGAACAGTGACCTTCACAGGGGCCATTGATCTTTACAGGTATCAGTCAGACAGGGGCACATTGCTGAGCCTTTAGATAAGAGCTTGAAGATCAATCTGATTCAACTAAATATAATATCTGGTATAATGTCTGAGGCCTGCAATTATAGTATCAGATATTGACATGTCTTTGTTCCTCTGCTCTGACTGACTTTGTGAGAAATTAGTAAATGCGTAGCGAGTCACACATAGCCCACTATGCTGATGTGTCTCTTCTAAACGTTGATGCACTGCGGCACCTTGCTTGGTTGTTTATTCACCCTGCCAGCATTACTGCTGCGGCGAGCTAATCCTAATCGCATGGTGACTTTTTTGGGCACAAGGTCACTATTCAAAAGATAGTAGTAGACTAGTGGTACTGCTGAATATGACAAAATATTCAATATTTTACTCAACACCTCTCCTATGAACATAAATACGTGATCAGAAGAGGATGAGAAGTGGTCCACCATGTAATGGAGAAGAACAGATAGTGTCAGAACCCCTCCTCTACCCTTGAGGAACCATGACTTGCGCACACACACACACACACACACACACACACACACACACACACACACACACACACACACACACACACACACACGTCGTGTAGCCTACCAGAGCTTCTTGATTGGCATTCAGGACAGACAATGAGATAGACTGGCAGCATTCACATAGCATGCTCAGCTGCCTGGAAACACAGATGAGTCGGAAAATAGAGAGAGACAGAGAAAGAGAGAGGGAATGGGAGACAGAGAGAAAGTGAAAGAGAGAGAGAGAAGAAGCAAGGGAGATAGAGAGAGAGGGAGTATGACATGTTCAAAGAGGAATGGATTTCATTAAACTTGGATGACATTAGACCATCTATTCATAGGGAATCCTTATCTAGCTCTAATTAAAACCAAGGGAATCAAATGAATACAGGGTCTAACTTCAATTATACTAGATACATATTTGTAGTCTATTTTCCAAAATGGCAATAGGCTTAGGCACTGTATATTCCCCAGCCTGCACTATTCTAAGTGTTTCCCATGTTTCACTGTGTTTATTCAGTTGCCTTGTCTCAGAAAAGTTTTTGATTACATTTTGAATATGGTTCTATTTCATAGTCTGACTGTTTCGTCTTTTCAGCTTGAAAAGTTCTTTCATTTGCTTAACTAACAATTTCTTGGTGTGACAGCAAGGCTCAACTCTCAGCTTTGTAAACCACAGTGAATGCCATTTGAAACTGAAGCCTGCAATCTGACTGTCCCCCCCCCCTTCTTTCTCTCTCTTTGTCTCTCTGTCTCCCACTCTTTCCCCTTCCTTTCTCTGTGATTCTCTACATCCACCCACATTTCTCTCTTCTTCCTCTCCCTCCTCTCCCTCCTCTTCCTCCTGAAGGTCTCATCCGGCTACAGGAGCTCATTAAAGCCCCCTCCCGTTACAACATCCGCTTAAAAATCCGGCAGTTGCCAGCGGAGACCAAGGACGCCAAACCTTTGTTGAAGGAGATGAAGCGCGGAAAGGAGTTCCATGTCATCTTCGACTGCGGCCATGAGATGGCGGCCGGCATTCTGAAGCAGGTGATGAACTGGCAACAGCACACTGGAAAAAGCCTTTTGAAAAAGATGGCACTGCCACCGCCACACACATACACACAAATTCAGAGATACACACAAACACACACAGTGACAACTCCCTCAACGCACACACACGCACACACGCACACACGCACACACACACACACACACACACACACACACACACACAAATGCTCTTTGTGTGCTCTTCTTTTCCATCTCCAGATCCATCTTTCCATGCAATAAAGTACATTATCAGAAAGGAAATCTGATTAACCCTAAATAACCCTTAGACAGGGATCACACTGACCAGTGGCAAGCAGCAGGTTCCCTATTGTTCTCTATTGTTCGGCAGCGCAACGGTGGCAGCGCTAGCGTAACAACTTGGTTAAACTTTCTAAGCGCAACGCGAGCGTATTCAATTGTCAGTTTAGGCAAACCGTTTGTGTTACTTAGGAACGATATAGAACTTATTATGGTCTACGCTTGGCGCTGCCGCTTGGCGCTGGCCTATGTGATCCCCACCTTACGATTTCCACTAAAGCACATCGATGTACATACACTATTTCAGTATACATCTATTCAATATACATCTATAGTGCACTTCAGAACATGTACTCCGGCACATAAGTGCTGTGAGAGAATCTTCACATGTGCAGCTGCACAAAAACTACTCGGGGAGGTCGTGGGAAGGTCGTGGGGTGGGGGGGTGGTGGCACTGATATTTCAAGGAAACGTAATTAGGAGAGCTCATGTTTCCTTCAGCTCACATGTGTAATCAAATATTAAAGATAGCATGATTCATTCTGACACTCATTCACAGGCCTGCTTAATCAATCCCACAGTGGTGGATTGGTAATGAAGGTCAAGAAGACTCATCATTGGTGGCGTGTGAGATATGTTGGGCTAATGGGGAGTAATGATACACTGGACTGTATTTGTGTGATAGTCTGCGATCTGTGCCACTCCTCTCTTCTGAAACTCTGTTAGAAGTCATTTCAGACTGTGTTACGACTTCTTCACTGTCATACTCAGTTAATCTGACTGAGTGGCTTTTTCCTTGAACAGCTTGGTTGCAATGAGGACCATCTGAATTGGAATGGTTCAGACTAATTCCTTTGTAGTTATCTAGCCTATTGTAAATAGTGTCCTCCGGAGCCATTAAAAATCCATACACTTAGAAAAAAAACTGTCAGCAAAAAAAAAAAAAACAACGAAAAAAAAACAGACACTGGTATCTTTACCGATAAGCACAGCTTACCTTACTGGCTGTCAATCATACAATTTGATGCCTGCCTGCGACTAAGTTCACTGTGTGACTGGCAGGTTGCCTCCCCATTGACTCAGGCTGTCCCACTCGCTTGTCAGTGAGAAAATGAGATGGGTCTTTCGGGATGCAGATATCCGGGAGGCTCCCCGTCGATCCCTGACACCAAGTGGGCCCAAGACTGGCAGCAATTACAGCCCTGACCCCAGTCTATTTAATCACACTCTTTAGCTGCGGCTACCATAATAATCAGTGATTCATAATCTGCGTGAGAGTCTGACTGGCTGTGACTGGTCCACTTGCTCAGCTGTAGACTAGAGACAGCAACACAGGGCAGAGCACTGAGGATCAAACATAGTCATCCGTAATGAATTAACATATGTGTGCAAAGGGAAACATGATCACATGCTACATACTGTATGCACATACACACACACACACACACACACACACACACACACACACACACACACACACACACACTTCCTGTCATTTGTTTGAGGATTCATACACACACATGTGTAAAAATGATACGGATGGGGAGGATTACATTTGTTTTGGCTTTTAGGCATGAAGTAGCAACACTCCACACTCTCTGTCTTTGTCTGTCTGTTGATCTGTTTAGTTTTGTGTTGGATTCTTTGCTCTTTGTTTTCTAGGGTCTGGCCATGGGAATGATGACAGAATATTACCACTATATCTTCACCACGCTGGTAAGGCCATATGGTGTAGCTCATAAGCGTCTTTTTTTGTTTTTGATGTAGCTTCTTTAATCAACATTAAGGGACCTAGGAAGCAAACAGGTGTGCAAACTGCTGTGCTCGTTCTTTTGTTCTGCATGTGCAAATTGTTTTTAAGAATGTTTATCTTGTTAGCGAGCATTGGCAACAATGCTTGCCAAGATGGCTTTAAAGTGCTGCAAAAGCGTTTGTTGTTGTTGTTGAATCCTTTTCAGTGGCAGAATTCTCTTCTGGATGTCTTCTCTTGTTCTGTCCAGGAGTTAACGAATACCAACTGAGGACTTATTGGATTGGACTCCAGGATTTGAAAAAAATAAAAAATCTTATTACACACTTGACATTTAAGATAGCTAATAGCACTCCTGGTCTTTTGCTGTACCCAACTTTGACCTGCTCATTGTGTGTTTGTGTGTGTGTGTGTGTGTGTGTTTTGTTTTCTCCTTTCTTTCACCATTCTTCTATCATTTTTCATACAATGTGTCTCTCTCCTTCCTTGTCTGTCTGTTACCCTGCTCGTGAGTTTTTTTTTTTTTTTTTTGGTCACCATTTCAAGGCATTATTGTAACTGTATTCCTATTTTCCATTGGAAGTAGATCGCAAAGACATCACAGGCTAGATTCACAGCTTGAGTTCACATCAAAACGCCTGCCTTTTGTCTGGCTGCTCCCTTTGGTGGAGAAGGTATAAAAGCTTCAGGAGCTTTAAAAATGAGCATTTCCCCCTTCAAAAAAACCCTTTCCCTGGCTAAGCCAACGCTATTGCCAGGCGATTTATTTAAAACCAACCCCCTTTCCCCTCTTATTTGATATTTTTGCCTGCTTATTCCCCTGTATGGAAAGCGATACTTCCTTTTGAGTGTTTATGTGAATACTCTGGGCCAGATAGGCATGCAGTCGTGTGACACAGAGATGCTCCAGCAGGGTGCTGATGCCGAGCCTGGCTTTGGCAGGCAGAGGAGCCAGAGCTGGGGCTTTAATTCAGCCACCGCCGTCAACAGCTCAGCCACAGAGACCACATATGGCTCCCCGGTCACCGCCAGATTTCCTTTTCTCAGAAGCTGGTGTATATGTGTGCTCTGTCATGAGAGCTTGTAGGGAGCTCTACTGTTACAAGAGTGCAATCTATATGCAGTACTAGAGGCAATTTTCTAGAAAATGGCCATGACCGGTTTGCCATGGAGAGACATTCTTGTTTTGTAGTTTGCTTTTCATCATTTACACAAATCACATATAGCTTTATAGCCACCCTTTGGTCTTTGTAAAAGAGACACATTCTAGGGATACATGTCATTAGTTCTGACATTTCTTTTTCTTTTTGCCTTTTGTGATAGCAGAATGTACAGTATGTCACTGTCAAGTATGGCATTTATTTGTTTGACCATTATTTGTAAAAGACTGTTATTACATGATAGTTACTGATAGATAGTTGTTGTTAATCCTTTATAATAATATCTTGTTTAATATGTGTTGTATTTACATGCCATGACTCCTGGATGACTTGCAGATGTTAGTATCTACTAACTAAGGATGCTTCTGTAATGAAGCTGACTTTAATCTGATGGAATGTGTGTCCTCAGGACTTGTTCGCCTTGGACGTGGAGCCATACCGCTACAGTGGAGTGAACATGACAGGCTTTAGGATCCTGAACACTGAGAACAGCCAGGTGAACGCCATCATGGAAAAGTGGTCCATGGAGCGCCTGCAGGCCCCGCCCAAACCCGACTCCGGTCTGCTAGACGGCTTCATGACGGTAAGCTCCCTTGGGGGTTTGAATGGAACGAATGAATTCACCGCTGAAGACTCTCTGTAACTAAAGGGAATTAATATTCACTGGTGTCTAAGAAAAAGAATGAAAATGTATGAATAAGTAGAATGTAAAAGTCATAAAAGTGCTAAAACAAATCTGTCTCACACACATACTGTAGTTAGATCAAAGTCCTTTCAGGCAAGTTTTGCCACTCGACGGCCATCTTGGTAACGCATCCAGGCAGTTATTTTGGACTAATGAGATCAGGCTCCTATTCTAATGAATGGGGAGGCATACATAACTCCAAATACAAATTATTGACATAAAAAGTGCATCAGATGAATTCTTGTTTAAATCTGAATTGAACGGTGTAAAGACAAGCGCCATCTTGGCGTTACTGACTGTTCTCATACATTTCTCTGGTGGAATCTTTAAGTGCAGTGTCTCATCATTTATAAAGTCTCTGGTTAGATTCTGTAAATAAGTTGCATATATTTTTCTGTAAAAAACAATCCTTCATTTGGCATTTTATTTTCTGTGTACCTTATGTCGGATTTTATCCGAGAATAGTTTATACAGGTCATGCAGTGGTGTGCCTTTGCATGCCATTCCATTCCAATGCATCGTGTAATCACATTGGATGCTCACAAGCACTGACATTCCATTTTCTGCCTGTACCAATGTCTGTGGCCACATACCTGTATGCTTTCAGGATATTTCTTCCATCATTGTGTTGCACACACTGTTGGGAGCGCTAACAGTTCTCAGCAAATTGCACAGCATCGTCTAAGACCTCTGGTGGTTTCCTCCGTGCTATCAGAGGAGAGACCGGCTGAAAAATTGCTTTTGGACATGAAAAAAAAAAAATGGCAACACAAACCACTACACACACACCATCCTCCCCATCCCCTTATCCCCAGAACGGTAGCCGCACACACACCCCCACCCCAGCATAGCGGTCCAGCCCAGGGGATCTAACGCACAATGTCCGGCGTGTGTGCTGGACGCGACCCCTGTGAGTGATAAGTGGGCCCTGCGTAATGGGGATCTGAGGAGTCTGTGATAACAGCACAGAGGCGGGCGAGGCAGCTCCTCAGCTCGGGCTCCACACTGAACTCTTATCCGGGACCCACGCCAAATTATGAAGTCACTAGAGGGAACGTGAATGAGAGGTGTGTGTTTGTGTGAGTGTGTGTGTCTCTGTGTGTGGGCGAGTATGTGTGAGTGCGTGTGTGAGTGTGAGTGTGTGTGTGTGTATGCCTGTGTACGTGTGTATGTGTGTGTGCGTGAGTGTGTTTGTGTGTGTGTGTGTGTGTGTGTGTGTGTGTGTGCGTGTGCGTGTGCGTGTGTGTGTGTGTGTGTGTCTGTGTATGTGTGTGTGAGTGTGTTTGTGAGTATGTATGTGTTTGTGTGTATGCTTGCAGGTTTCGGTGTGTTGAGAGTAGGGCTGGGCGATATGGCTGAAAACTATCACGATATAAGTATTTCATATCAGTCGATATCGATAATTATTGATTTTTTTTTTTAAATCTATTTCAGATAAGGACCAGAAGGGAGGAAAAAAGTTCAATTTAAACACTTATTTTAAACTTAATCAATTCCTCTGATTTTAATCACCTCAGTTATCAATCAAAGCAAACAGGGGAAAAAATAGCAATACAATGATGAAAAACACTCAAATAAATAAATGTGCACATAAGTCTGAATGAAAAGCAGCACTGGTTGAAGCCTGGAAATATTGTAAACAAAGTAGCTTAATTTGCTAGTTTATCATAGTCTACTGGTTAGACTGTTCAGTTTCCCCGCGTGTGTTTATGTTTCAAATGAATACTTTTTCTCCTTGGGACAGGCCCCTTTGAGTCTGGGAAAATACTTTTCCATTTGCATCGGGATTGAGATGATTAGAACAGTTTTGAACAAATTTGTGCAGCGTACTAATGATGCTAACCGGATTTAATAGCAATTTAGCAGTCGTCTTGCACGATTGTGAATGTTTGGATTACATGTGCATGCTGAGGAGGGATGCGCCTGTTGAGAGGGAGAGAGAGAGAGAGAGAGAGAGAGTCTGTGTTGAGGTAGGCCTACTTCTATCGCCTAGGCTACTCTGGTCGAGTTGCACATATCTACAATGCAAGATATATTTAGCCTATTATTTATGGACAACGTAAGGCGGGAGGTGGGTGTTGCTTTTAATTATCGAATGTTCTATCGAACGTATTTTTTATTGATATCGATTACATGTCTATTGCGATATATATCGCTATCGTTTTATCGCCCAGCCCTAGTTGAGAAAGTGCTGTACAGCTGAAGGTGATAACGAGAGAACAGATGATGTGAAAGTGTGTGAAAGGGAGGGAGAAAAGCGAGGGACACAGAGAGAAGAGAGAAACAAAAAACATTAAACATGTCCAGAAAGAGAGGAGGAGAAGGACAGGGTTACAGGCTGGAATTAACGTGCCGGCATTAGGACAGCTGCCAAAACAACTGTTGAGGTGATAAAGGGGATGCAGAACCAAGAGGACTGGTCAGACTCCAGTCGGTGGATTGGCGAGCTGCAAATGTTGGCCTTGCGCTGAATGTCTGACCTTCAGGCAGAGACAGTCGTTTTATGGGGCAGTGAATCGTGCTGGCTCAGTTCCCTGCGCCATCGGGAAACTGAACTCACCCATAATCTGCGATGAGATCTTTTTATGAAATTTACTGGATATGGCACATTTGTACTCTCTAGTTTAGAATCAATTATACGAATGTGTCTAAAATCGTTTAGGATCAACATTTCAAATAGCATCAAATGATCACAAAAGATTTCCATCGTATACCCAAGTGCTACAGATGCCTTTTCACGGATCATTGAGATGAATGCAAACTGCACAGTGCATGGTTGTTACAGGAAGTAAAATATGAGATTGCACACTACCCAGAAAATGTCTCAGGCCCCTGATAGCTTGCGTCTCCCCACACCTGTATACGGGTCTGGGTCTGTGTACGGACATGTTCTTATTTACGGTCATTTTGGCTGAAGAATATTTTTTCAAGATCACGCAGGGGTCAGATCAAAAGTGACCATAAAAATGTGTTATTTGTGGAAAGTGTGCAACCTATTTGCAATAGTTGACACAGCGTTTATGTGTTTAATGCCACTGAAAGCTTGCGGATTGCCAGCTGCAGGCTGCCAAAGTTGTGTTGAGTTTGTGAAGGTGTTATATATAGCTCCTGGAGAAAGCCAAACTGCTTTTCTCTCAAGCTCAGCATCCGGCAGCGCTGATACTTAAGCCATGTGCTTTATGATTCAATCAATAATATTAAGTGTGACAGTAAATGTTGTGTCCTCAAGTTAATGCAGCACAGCTTGAGTCTCAAAATTCACTTTTCATCCAAAAAAAACAGAATCCCTTGCAGGTGTTTGCCTTTGAGGCAAATCTAATTTCTACTTCAGATTTAAGTACTTTTATGTTGTATATCACAAACACACACATACACACACACTCACACACACACACACCAAGACAGGAGTGGAGCAGGGCTGCGGCCATAAGGTAAATTGTCTGCTGACACTTTAAACACAGTCGATTAATAGGCAGAGCCTCTGAATCAGCAACACAACTCCTCACCCCAAACCCTTGTCTTCAATCTTCTGTGTAACGATGCTCGTGAAACACCTACACATCTGACAGTCTTACTCAACAGTGTATGTGTGTGTGTGTTTGTGTGTGTGTGTGTGTGTGTGTGTGTGTTTGTGTGTGTGTGTGTGTGTGTGTGTGTGTGTGTGTGTGTGTGTGTGTGTGTGTGTGTGTGTGTTTTATTTGGGCCAGCGTGGTTATTTCTGTAGTGGAGCGCGTGGTAGATTTATCCCCGTAGCCCTGTACAGTGACCCGCTCATCAGGGAATTAATGGCATATGAGTGGCGAGGCGTGGATTGATTAATTAGACACACGGCCATCAGTCAGCGGCTAATGCATATTGACATGGCGAAAGGTCCCGTAAACACGTGATGAACGGCTTCATTTGTGGGCTGTATTTATGGCTCCTGCGTGCTGTGGCGCAACGGCATTCCACTGTAACTCACTGTGTGGGAGCCTATGACAGATTACACCGACTACCAAAACAAAAGAGTCAGGAGTTTTTCAGGATTATCTTGAGAAGTGTAGAGAAATGTTTTGAAATTATTTGTTTGTTCGTTAGCTTTTTTTGACCTTTGCAAAATGATATACAGTATTTAGCAGGAAATCTCTAGTTGGTATGCATACCTTATTCCATGCTGCATTTACTTGCTTATTTGTTTTATTTAAATGCAGAGCCCATTCATTAATCTCGACATGTATTTGTTTTTTTGTTGTTGTTTTTTTGCCATAATATGGAGCGGTTTCTCATATTTGTTTGTGTGTACTGATTAATGGAATCTCATTCTGCACCTTTTTTCAGCCCTTTATGCAACGATTAATCTTCCTTTGGAGTAACCCTGCCCTAAGTCGCAGCTTAACATGCATAATGAAAATGACCTAACAAGCTCTGCAGGCTCATTAGCATAATTTCTCTCCGTGCTAATTGCTTTAGCTTCTGTCTGATTTACTCTGAGTGCACTAATCTTTAGCAGATTTGCACAACACCCAGGCATGGCCAGCATCCCCCAGACCCGCTGTACCTGCAGGGAGGAAGAGCGAGGGAGCGAGGGAGGGAGGGAGAGCGAGGAATAGAGGGAGAGAGTGATAAAGAGAGAGAGAGAGAGAGAGAGGGAGAGAGAGGGAGAGAGAGGGAGGCAAGGGAGATCCCATATGTCATTTATTTTCTCCATCTCTTCCTTCCTCATCTCTCTCTCTCTCTCTCTCTCTCTTCTCTCAGTTCCTCCCTCCTCTCTCGCTTTTCTCTTGCAGAGAAGTCAGGGTCAATTAAACATGCTCCACCGTCAATATTGTCTCCTCCGACTACAGCCCATAATCCGCCACTCTTTTTTTCCCCCACACATGGCTCCGTTGCTTTGAGGAATCTCGATGCTGTTGCCATGTAGCTTGTTTCCTTGTTAACATGTGGCAGCCGGAGTCAGAGGCAAGAGGCGAGAGTGGGATTGATTCTCCATAGCGACACGTCACGTTGCTCTCCGCCTGCCTCACCAACTTTTCTGACGGATGCAGATCTCAAGCAGATGCAAAGTGACATGGAGATATCAAATGCTGAACAAGACTTCTTTCAGTTTGCTTGACACAGAATGTTCTTTTTGCTTACTTTTTCTGCATTTCTCTCTCTCTCACACACACACACACACTTTCCCTCCTCCTCTCTCTCTCTCTCTCTGTCCATTTCTCTCTCTCTCTCACTGTCTCTCTCCCTTTCTATCTTTGTGGTGAGAATTCATCAATTTTTTGGGCTTGGATTGCATTACCTAGCTCGCTGTCAATCATCTATTAAGTCCTCCAATTCGTTCCAGTGGGACTGAGAAATGCCAATAAATTGAGGCTGCAGAATGAGATGAGCAAAATTAATAGGAGGCCAGCAGCTGACATGAGAGGGAGATGGACGAGGAGGAGCAGAAGGAGGGATAGAAGGAAGCAGAGGCGGAGGAAAGGGGACGGAGGGAGTGAGTGATGGAGAGATATGGGGGGAGCGATTGAATGAGGCTGAGGAGTCTTCCCCCTGCACCACACACACACACACACACACACACACATACACACACACATACACACACACACACACACACACACACACACACACACACACACACACACACACACACACACACACTGGTCACTCACCACGGTGGCTCAGTGGCTTCTCTGATCAACCTGTCTGTCATCGCCTCTCAAGGGGGCTGTTCCCTGGCTCAGTGTGTGGCAGGGAACAATGCCAAGGGCCTGGGCTGGAACTCTGTGTGTGTGACGTGTTTGTGTGTGTGTGTGTGTGTGCGTGTGTGTTTGTGTGTGTGTGTGTGTGTGTTTGCTTGTGTGTGTTTGCACCTAGTGTGTCATACAAGTACACAAGTATGTGCATTAATGTATGTGTGTGTGCATGCGTGTATGTTTGTGTGTGTGTGTGTGTGTGTGTGTGCTTGCATTAGTGTGTGTGTGTGTTTGTGTGTGTGTGTGTGTGTGTGTGTGTGTGTGTGTGTGTGTGTGTGTGTGTGTTTTGGGGGGGGGGGGTAGTCGGTGGTTGTGGGTGTGCTGATATGACCAGTGTGAGTATGTTTGTGCATGCGTGCTGATATGACCAGTGCGTGTTTGTGCACGCGTGTGAGTGTGAAGTCGGTGTGGGTCGGTGTGTTCATGCACAGGGCTGGGGGATTGTGCGCGACCCGGGGCGATGGTGCAAAGCCAAGCCGGCCGAACAGACCCAGACCCCGCAGCCCTGCATGCGAGAGCAGCACACTCTTCCATTTATCACCCCATTTAAATTCCCGCTGCACTCTCAATAAGGTCCTGGAGAGAGTTCTACAGCACCATTAAATGAAAACGTTTTAAGGTCCTTAGAGCGGGTAGCAAATGAAATACAATCTCAGTGTCTAGTTATTGTAAAAAAAAGGAGTGAGAGGATGAAAAGAGGGAGGAATGAAATTGAGAGGGGGAAAAAGAAATAGAAAGAGAAAAGCAGTAAAATAGAATAATGATCCGTGATAAACAACAACAAAACATTTATGAAGCATTTTACATCGTTTTCTTTACAATGTATGCATCTCTGGAGACCATGTATAGAAAGGATTGACCGAGAGACCGCGGTGAATCAGAAGTCTGCGCCTGAAGGCGCTGTGATACGGTCATGACCGCTCGCCGCACCTCGGCAATTACCAGCGTGATTAGCCGGGCAGATTGACTGGAGAGTCCGTCTCCGCTCCGAGGTTATCTAAGCTTTGATTAGCGCCGAGTGACGGGGATATCCTGGTGCCCAGCCTGGATCTCGAAGAGGACAGACAGCGTGGTCTCCTCTAAAACATCACAGACGGAGTTAAGAAAGGACGGACGGAAAGACGGAAGGACAAAAAAAGGGGGATTTGGAAGCGATTGGGCCACTGGTGTGGTCCCTTTTTGGCTGTGAAATCTCAGTCGTGGACTTGGCTCTCTGTCGCAGGAAAAGTGGGCTGTGAACACAAATCCCCTCCCCCGCCCCCCACCGCCCCTCCACGCCACGGCTGCCCCCCCCCCCCCCCACCCAAAACGCAGAGCCCCTGTAGGCCGTGGCTGGCTGCCCGTCTCAGTGTGTCATGGAAGCCGGCCGCCTTGGCCGAGGGCTGGGTGGGATTTGGCAGCGTCCCGCCCGGGCCCACATGCCGTATTAGGTGTTTGGACACGAGTCTTGCTGGAGCGCCGCTCCAGCAGCTGGTTTGGCATGTGCCCGTCCTGGCAGAGGCCCGGTCCGCAGGAGGGCCAGCGGGGCACGCCAAAGCACAAACTGTCAAGCTGTCCCTTGGCCTCCACACTCAATGGAGAACACCGTGTGCCACCGCAACCTATCCAAGCCAAAACACACTGTACCTGTCCAAGCAAACACACACTGTACCTGTCCAAGCAAACACACACACTGTACCTGTCCAAGCAAACACACACTGTACCTGTCCAAGCAAACACACACTGTACCTGCCTTATGGTCACGCATACTGATGTAACGTTCAGATGAGTGTGGAGTCAAAATTCAAATCTCAAAAATTAAAAAAAAAAACCAAACACACATATGGTGGCATTCAGACAGGCCCATGGTGTGTTCTTGAAATACCCTTGTCTGCAGGCACGGTCTCCCACTCCAGCGCCTCTCAATTTGGGTCTCCAGTCTCCCATGTTCCCATCCTCCTAGTGTAGTTAAAAGGGACTTTGTGGAGGGGACTTTGTGCTTGTGATTTATTAGAGATGCCATTATCTCTAGTGCACACACACACACACACACACACACACACACACACACACACACACACACACACACACACACACACACACACACAGACAGAGAAGGCTGGTAAAATATGTTTTTTTTTGTTTTTTTGTGGAGGGTGTAATTGTGTTTTTGTGCGGTTGGTATGGTGCTGAGCGCTGAGGCAGGAAGCTGTCATACGGCCGCTGAGCAGACTTGAGGGCTGCAGATTAATGACTCCACACCCCGCCATGTCACCAGCGGCCATCCAGGTAGACAGGTGTCCCTGGAGACTGGTTACCTCGGAGACAGGAGTGATCATGTCAGAGGAGAGGGAAAAAAACTGAAGTCATCTGCTTCTTGCATCACCACACACATGTGCACCGCATGCACACACACACATACACACACACACACACACACACACACACACACACACACACACACACACACACACACACACACACACACACACACACACACACAGGCCTTTAGGTCTGTTCTCAAAGAGTCCCCCCACCCTCCCTACCCAGTGTGGGAGATGGAGAATAAATCAATGAATACATTCACATTTTAGTCAATCAGGACTTATTTGATTTGGATACTGTATATAAAGTCTGATATATTATATATTATAATATATTGACAACAGTCTGATGTATATACAATGGATTCTGATATTTATTTAATAAATGTGGATGTTCAGATGGCATGTTGTGTTGTGTAGGCCAGGGGAACCTTCCAGAAATAGCCAAATAGAAACAGCAGCAGTTTAGACCATTTGCTCCATTAGAAAAGCAACACTTTATGTACAGTATGTCTTTTTAAATGCCTTACCATCTCTCTGTCTCTGTCTCTCTCTCTCTCTCTCTCTCCTCATCCAGTTCTTTGTGTGTAGCTGCCTACATTATTGATTTGGTTTGTTTTAGCCTCACAAATAGACAGTCCTATATGTTTTTTTGAGTGGTGTACAATTACTGCATTCCCCAGCGTGCGTACATCCGCCCCTCAGTATCATACAGTGAGATAACGATTTTAGGATTAATAGTCATTAGCCTACTAAGCCTTAGTGTTTTGCCTGTCATTGGCGTTGGCTTGCTGCTTATCCTCCAGCTCAGCTCAGGTCTTTTGTTTTTCTCACTCTGGATAGTAAACAGGCTGACAGTTGGATTCAGAAATGTGGCCATTGCTGGACAAATTCCAAAATGTTTTTTTTTATTTATTTATTAAATATAAAGGAATAACACAATCACACCAGAACAGGAGGAGTAATGTTTGTTTCTTTCTCACTTCAGAAGATGAGAGTGCCATGGCATGATACTATTTTCCTCATGGGTTGTACTGGCAAGTGTGTAATCCAATCTACAGCATCACAAGTTCTCAGACCACAAACATGTCCAGAAATAGTTAGAATCTGTACTCCTTCCTTAATTCCATAAAGGGATACAAGCATAGATATTTTCTCCATTACATTGATCAATTAGTTATTTACTCAATTACTCATAAATGACATAATGTAATAACTTCCAATAACTTACTGTACTGTTGTAAGTATTTGATCAAATGTTTGATAGATGTGTCATTGGTTGTTGACCATCATAGGGCGTATTTGCACTTACCAATGCAATCAAATTGTTTATGTCAAGATCTGTCTAAATCCATTCTCCTCAATCCTTCACTAGTGAATAAAGTATTAAATCAGTCATTATCAGTTATGCACTGGTCAGAGTAAGATTTTATCTAGTATTAGAGCCAGTCTCTCTGCTTCCATCTCTCTCTCTCTCTCTCTCTCTCTCTCTCTCTCTCTCTTTCTCTCACTGCAGTGCTTGTGTTTTTGATTGGTGGTGGATGTGACATGTTGTGTGTAATGAGCTGGTTTTGGCCCAGCTCCAGTCAGTGCCATGAGCCATTATTAGATCTCTTACCCACAGAGATATTTTATGCTCCTCTCTTTCTCTCTCTCTCTCTCTCTCTCTCTCTCTCTCTCTCTCTCTCTATCTATCTCTCTCTCTCTCTTTCTCTCTCTCTGTGTGTGTGTGTGCATATGTGTGTCTCTCTTCCTTTATACTTGTTCTCTCTGTCTCTCTGCATCCCCTCTATTTTACATGGCACCCCACCCAACAGTTATATGGAAAATACAGCTCTGGAAAAAATGAAGAGACCACTGCACATTTTCCTGATGCCATCCATCCATTGCTGAGTGACATTCAAATGAGTTGACGCCGTCATATTGAAAATTAAGAGACCACCGCAAATTTGGCTGTCAACTCATTTGAATGTGATTCAGCGACCTATCTATCTATCTATTTATCTATCTATTTATCTATCATTCTATCTATCTATATATCTATTAATGAATGAATGAATCTATCTATATATCTATCTACTGTATCTATCTATCTATCTGGTAAAGTTTATTAAAAACAGGTATAAAAGT
The DNA here is from genome assembly GCF_018492685.1 of Alosa sapidissima. Classification (NCBI taxonomy): domain Eukaryota; kingdom Metazoa; phylum Chordata; class Actinopteri; order Clupeiformes; family Clupeidae; genus Alosa; species Alosa sapidissima. The sequence continues at coordinate 15,197,625 of NC_055966.1, forward strand.
ATCTTTTGTCAAATTATCAACAATGAGATAAACCTTGAAGGGAACACATTTATTCTGAGAAACAAAAATACCTGAAAAATAAATTCATATTTTAACATATGTAAAGTTGTGTGCGGCAATTATGAGCCTCCTTGCGAATAACACAGCTCATAATCTTCTCCTATGACATGCCATTACTGTAAGTTGGAGAATACAAAGAAAGGGATTTGAGACCATTCTCTTTACAAAATCTCTCCAGATTGTCCAGATTCTTAGGCCCTCACTTTTGCATTCTCCTCTCTGACTCACCCCACTGTTGTGTTTTGGAGATCAGATTAGGGGACTTGTGTGTTCAGTAAACCATTTTATGTTGATCTGGACATGTATTTGGGTTCATTGACCTGCGGGCAACACAGTCTCACTCCCTACTCGTCAAAGGTCTGACGCATGGTCAAGGGTCCTTGGCGTCAAATTCCAACGAGAAAGGTGTACCTTCTGCGTTGTGTTTCGATGTGGGGGTCCATCAGATAGACATTCATGTTAATCCCTCATCGTCAAATATAGACAAAAGGAAATAAATGTCCATCAAAGGTGATGCCGTCACGTTATGCAACTAATGATTTGTTTGAAATTGTGCCGTCATCGATATGTCTGCTAATATCCTGACGGCCAGCTAAACTTTTTCCCCACACCAAGACTCTGAAGATTAATTCTAGTTCCACAGGTTTATTGGAGTTAAAGAAAAGGTGAAACTGCAACATACAAAAGGGCAAGGACAAATTAGCGCCATGCCATTCAACCTCGATTACACATGAATAAAGGCTCTACAAACATAAAATCACTTTGAAAATGAAGAATACCTCCACACAATATCAAAAAACAAAGTATACATACCGACGATACTATGCCAGACACAAGATGTTGAGAGATGCGATTGGATATGCATGAATCTAACAGACTGAACAAATGGCTGAAATGCGTGAGTTGAGTGTTTACTTCCTAACTACGGGTCAAGTCATAGGACATTTACAACAACGCGATCTCACGTGAACATGACCAAAATAGAAACACATTAGGATTCTGCATTGACAGTTAAAAGTAAAGCATATTTAACTTCTGAAACTTAACTTAACGATATTTTCCTACTCGTAACAAAACAGAAATGATCTAAAAACAACAAAAATCGCAATTGGCAAAAAATCGCAATTCTGGAAATACGTGCATTAACCCACTCGACCCTCAGACAACACTATCTGCTTCGAGTAGGCCTATTAGGCCTATTAGGTAGGACTGTACAGTCCTACCTACAGTAATAGGCCTACTCGAAGCAGATAGCATTGTCTGAGGGTCGAGTGGGTTAATGCACGTATTTCCAGAACAGGTCTGCAACTTTCAGGCAGTTCTGAGTTCGAATCTAGGCAAGAGCAGAGCCTATTATAATGAGCACATACAGGGAATAAAACGACTGTTACGCGCTGTTACAACTGTAGGCTACAATGGTTGCAATACAAAAATATGCGCGTGTTAGTTTAGATTATTGTTATTATTATTATTTTACCTTACGTTACCTACACCAAAGCTGAATAAAATTATGCAAGATCAAAGTAACCTAAGGTAGCTTATGGCTCTGATGGTCTGTGATTTTTGTTTTTAGATCATTTCAAACAAATCATTAGTCGCATAACGTGACGGCATCACCTTTGATGGACATTTATTTCCTTTCGTCTATATTTGACGATGAGGGATTAACATGAATGTCTATCTGACGGACCCCCACGTCGAAACACAACGCAGAAGGTACACCTTTCTCGTTGGAATTTGACACCAAGGACCCTTGACCATGCGTCAGACCTTTGACGAGTAGGGAGTGAGACTGTGTTGCTGCGGGATGATCTAATCATGACCCACTTTTAGTGTCTTGGCAGAGACTGAGAGATTTGTTTTTGTTTAGTTTTGTTCAGTCAACAAGGGTGTGGACAGAGCGACAACACAAAAACAAATTAAAACCTTCTCAATTGATAACCTTTTCAAATCATTAACCTTGGATGAATAGAAATGTTTGCCTCCTGCTGAAATGCAGAGATGCAGCATTCAAGTCTGGAGACCGGACAGCTTACAGCTCAGCCACGGCAAAACATGCATATAATGAATGAAGAGCACTTTAGCTCCTCGGGCCCTCAGTGACCCACACATGTGGCAGGGCATACAGACCATCACAAGCTTCAAACTTTCCAGTACTGGATCCCTCCCTGACGGACAAGTAAACTACTTTTACACTCACTTTGCTGCTTTCAGACACGTCCTCCGCAGTATATGCAGAGCTTTGTCAAACAGAGGTCGACCCTTCGGGTGATTCAGATATGATGCTATGCAGTCATATGTGTGAATGACACCGATGCACATTACTGTAACAGAATCTCCTTGTCGTAGAACAGGTTGAACGTTGTTTAACACGCAGATGAACAGATTCTCTGCATGTTCTTCGCTTCGTTCAGACACGAGCTCATTTACATAATGTCCGTCGGAAATACAGTACTAGGAGGGGAGTAGTGTAACAGCCGGCTAAGTTCGGAGTTCCAAATGTCCGGTTATGCTGTTCAGATATACGCCCCAACCACTGGACATCCGCAGAACATGCAGACTTACACCTAGTTCTGAAAGCAGCTTTCTATCTATCTATCAATCTATCTATCTATCTATCTGTCTACGATGTGCATGTGCACTTAAGCTGTTTGGGACAGCACACATGTCATTGGTGGTCTCACAGTGTTTGGGGACAGCACACATGTCATGGTTTGATAGATACAGATAAAAATAGATAGATAAAAACCCTTGCGATAAAGGGCAGAAGGGCTTGGGGTGGTCTGTCTGCCTACAAACACACACACACACGCGCATGCACACGCACACACACACACACACACACACACACACATACACACACACACAGTAGTTGTGGCAGAGGATCATGTCAGAGGCGTTTGCCATGTGAGTGTATGCTGCCCGAGAGCACTGTGAAGAAGTGAGTGAGTCAGAAGTAGACAGGGCATTGGAGGAAGGAGGCATCAGGAGGGAGAGAAGCAACGGAGTCAGACAGCATGATTGACTTCACATGAAAGTTTAGTGTGTGAGTGAGTAATCTCCATTTCTAGCACCTAGACTCGGAAAATTGGAGTATAATGAAAGAAGTGTCATGCCAAAAGATAGATACTTTATTGATCCCCAGGGGAAATTCAAGGTCTCAGTAGCATACAGACAAGCTGGGGAAGGGTGTCTCAAACCCCTCGAGCAAACAGGTGGCCAATCAGAGATTTCAAACAAACAACCTAGGGAACAACATGTCACAATGCTAACCCCCCCCCCCTCCTGTAAACTGGCAAGCAAGAAAGGACATCTCCAATCGGAAGAGGGCAAGAGGTTGAGGAACCTACAACCAGAGCAACTGGTGGATGGAGGTGGAGATGTTGGCATACTGAAAGTAGTGTAGAGGTGTGTTGGAAGCAGAACTGAACTTACGTATTTGTAAAATAACAGGTCTGCAATAGTGCGCTTTAAATTACTCACTCATGAAAGCATTTTAAAAGACAAATAGTTCCCTTTGACATTGAGGTTAATTTGTGTGAAAGGTCAGCTAATCGTCATGAGTGAGTCATCATGAACTGCAGAGACAAAAAAGAACTCAAATAAAGCTGTCAGGATATGACGGGTAACTAATGCCATCTAGCATTCTTAAACCTGTCCAGCATTTTCATAAAGCATTGAAAGGAATTCCTAGTATGAAGTACTTGACCTCATCATCCATTTTGATGAATGGCAGGATTCAAACATTGAATTGAAAAGATACTGAATGGAACTTTTATCTAGAACATACTGAAGGTTAAAAACAGCAATTTAATCAACACTATAAAGCATATTTGTTTATCAGATGCTCTCTCTCTCTCTCTCTCTCTCTCTCTCTCGTTTGTTCGTTCGGAGGCTCTCTGTCCAGGCAGTGACCAGACCATTTAAGGGCTGCCCATTTGTATGCCTGACAGCAAAGCTTGTTTTTTAATTGGAAAAAAGCCCACCTCAAAGGCTGTTTAAATCTCATTTCTTTGCCTGAAGAGTGAGATCAAATGCTGTATTTAGTCAGAGGAAAGGATTTGTGTGGGATCATGGGAGGTCAGCTTGACTCTTCAGACTGGATTGCCTCGTCACAACTTCTAAGGAATGAAGAGAAAGAGAGAAAGAAAGAAAGAAAGAAGAACAAGAACAATAGAGGTTGAGAGCATGAGAAAAGTTATAATGGAATAAAGTTACCCCAGATAAGAGATAGAGAAATAGAGAACAGAGAACTGCAATAAATAAATAAATAAATACATGACAAGATATATGATTTATTTTAACAAATGAGAAGAAGCATATGAGTGAGAGCTTGTGAGACTAGAGCCCCCTCTCACCTGCAGCGGATGTTGAGACCGTGGCAACAACTGCCATGGCAACCTTTAGATGACCTTTACCTGTCCAACCACTCTCTCCTGTCGACTGCAGGCTGCGTGTACCCTTGCTGTGACCCTTGAATGCGCTTGACCTGAGCATAATCGAAGCCAAAGTTACACTGGCTAGAAATGCATGGAAAAAAAAAACAGGCTTGGCGACACAGCTTTCTTTTCAGTAATCTCAGTCATTGCCTCTGTGTCACACTGAGAGTGGTCCCCTACAAACAGATAGGTGTGTCAGACCTGTTGGAAAGGCTTTGGGGGGGAGGAACTAAAAGAATGAATGTAAAGTCAAGAATTATTCTTTTATTTGACTACTGCTTGACCAATGTAAATGCTTTTAAATGTAGAGTATCACAAGTAGGTCTGTAGGCCTTTGCTAAGCCGATTGCAGCAGCAAAGGCTCCTGTTCTGCCTCATTTTCGGGCTCGTTTTAAGCCTGAGAACTCTCCCTCGGGCCATGGCGACAAAGGAACATCCATCGCCATTTGGTGTGGCACGACCATACGCCGTTCGCGCGAGGGTATAAAAGCTAATGTAAAGTCGTAGCAGATTGATGGAGGAAGAGCAACAGACGATGTAGCGGCTCCTATTCCACACTAATGGCATGCTTTGCAGAGACCTCTGCAGCCTCAGGGCTACGCTAGGCTCTTTAACGAGAGGAATTCAATTAAGCTGATTAACCATTTAGAGGCCGCTCGCTCCAGGATTAATTCCACTCCGGAGAGGCTAGCCGTCAGACTAAGGGGGGTCCCCTGTGAACCAATCCTGAAGTAAGAGGATGAGTGAGAGAGAGACTGAGAGTGAATGAGTGAGAGAGAGAGAGAGAGAGAGAGAGAGACAGAGAGGAAGACAAAGGAATGTGAATTTGAAAACGCATCTGCTGACGCAAGAACACACAAGGTTGTCGGCACGGTTTAGCAGTTAGCACTGCAGGATTTTGCTGGTTATTATTTTATAACCTAAACCAAACTCACACATGCATGCACATAAATGCGGGCACACACCTACACAAACACACCGGCATACACACACACACATGCACAAACACACACTTAGGCACGCAGAGAGCTTAAAAGCCATTACCATCTAAAGGAGCTCATAAAACCAAACTGGAAGGATAGAGAGACAGAGAGAGAAAGAGGAAGATAAGAAGGCAAGTTGATTTCTGCAGTAAAAGGCTTATTCCTTTACGCTATGTCCCTGAAGCCCAGAGTGAGGCGTGTTGTGCTTGCTGTTGTGCTTACCTAGCGGTGCCTTTTCTGGATGATCTCCCTCCTTTGCTGGCCTGACAGTGTGCGCTGGTGGAAAGGTTCACGGGCACTGGGGGCGATTTCTCATGCTTGCTGCCTGACAACAGTCATCAGCCATCTTCCTGCCTCTGCACTCCTCCTGCATTGTCCCTGTGCTCTGGAAAAGCCAGGTGGTGGAGAGAGCATCACAGATAGTCTCTTTTGCCTTTTTATTATACACTCTACTAACTCACTGGAATTACTGTCTAAATTCAGTGTGTTACTATTGGGTTTGCCTGTGAGTTACTTCTGGTCTTTTGATTTATGTATGTTATTCTTGCTAGAGGTGACACTTACTCACAGCGGATAGAAGGCAACCTTAGGATCATATCCTGCTTTCACGTTCATATCTTAAACAACAGTCAACGGCAACAGCTTGTTTTATAGCTTATGCCAGTGTATGCCTTGTGCAGATTTGTACACTTGTACAGATGTGTTTAATGGCTCTGATATCCTTGCAATTTCACAGAAAAAAGATAGGCAGTTGATAACAGGGGTGCAGTGAAATATTATGTAGCAATAGTAGTAGTTTATTTATAGGGATCTATCATAGTATAGGCTTTTAGACTGCAGAAAACCTGCAAGCTTACTCACACAGTACTCCTTACTAAATATTGCCCATGCACAGCCATTAGCTGAGTGGCAGAAAAGCATGCACTAATATTCATATGTAAATGCCACGGCTTTTGCATGCTTCTGCCTATTTTCTCTCTATTCCTTTGTACTTTCACATCCACACATTGTGTTGGGGCATTACATCTTGAGAGGGTTTTTTCCCCCAGTGACACACACTCTTGTGCTCCTTAGTTGCCACTAGGGATCAATATCCATCCAAGAGAGTACAAACTGCTTATTCTCCCATGTTTTCAGTACATTTACTACCAGGAAAACATTTCAATGCTAATTCAATTTACTATAACTACCTGGAAACTTGTTAGGTAAATGTTGTTTTTTATCACTTGGTCAAGTCATTGTGTAGAGCTTCGCACAAAGAGGATGCCATTAGCTTAACTGGTGGAATTGGAGCTCAGTTAATTATTGTAAATGCGTGTGTGTGTGTGTGTGTGTGTGTGTGTGAGAGAGAGAGAGAGAGTGTGTGAGTATCCAATCAGCAGTATGGGTGAGGTGGCGAGCTCAAACAAACATTACTAACGCAACAGACCGTTGTAAACACAGTACGGGAACAGAAGCGCTCCTAGTAAATTAGATAACCTAGGGTTCCCATCACAGCATCACAGAGAGAGAGAGCGAGAGAGAAACAGAAGACATTAAGACTGGCTGACAAACAGATGATTTTCCATTTAACACTCCATTGAGTTCCCAGTTATTCCACATCCGGTGTTGGGGCTGTAGTGATGGTGGCAGCCGTTGCACAGTAAGCACGCCCCAGCCACCTCTGCGTCCTCTAAAGGCCTCGAGCCGCCCCGCCACGTCATTTCCCAACATAAAAGCCGTATGGATACAGACGCCTACTGTGCGCTGATGGCAGAGCCTGATAACCTGACTCTCGCCAGATAAATTTCGTTCCGCTTAGCTCCGCCTAGCTTCACTCACATCCATCTGGGACCTCTTCCATTGAGAGTGATTTCTGCACCCGATTTTATGGTACAGCCAATCAGGACGCAGGGCGGGAGTTTCATAGATGTGACATAGCGTAGAAGCGACTGTGAGACTGTTATCAGCACAGACAGACAGACAAACAGACTGATGGACACAGAGAAGGCAGAAAAAAGAGAAAGAGACAGACAGAGAGAGGTGTAAATAGGATGAAAGAGATGTAGTATTTGACTCAATTAGTGAGCAATAGAGTAAGACAGACAACACAGATAGCCAGACAGACGGATTGATAGAGGGGCAGCAGATATATAGAAACAGAGATAACTAGATGGAGTGTGGGGAAATAAATATATAGAATCAGAGATAACTAGATGGAGAGTGGGGCAATAAATATATAGAATCAGAGATAACTAGATGGAGAGTGGGGCAATAAATATATAGAATCAGAGATAGCTAGATGGAGAGTGGGGCAATAAATATATAGAATCAGAGATAACTAGATGGAGAGTGGGGCAATAAATATATAGAATCAGAGATAACTAGATGGAGAGAAAGGCAACAGACGTTTGGGACGTGGTGGGAGATTAGGGTTAGGATAACAGGTCTCTGAGGCAGAGCAGCCTGGGGCCTGGTCCTGTTTGACAAACAAAGAGCTGAAGAGCTGGCAAACTCAATTAAAGGGCACATTTCCCCCAGGCTGAGCGAAAATGTGAAATTATCCATGCTTGTTAAACCTGTCACTTCATTTCACTTCAATTATTAGTTATGATCTTAGGGACCCCTTGGTTAATTGTTTTCTTTTCTCCTTCTGGATATGGTTGGTATGGCACAAAGAAGCTTCTTTTATCCTCTTAGCTCACATGGTGTCTAGCATCATAGTCCTTAAGACTATTGAGTTAAATTTTTAATTTCAAATGACAAGTAGTATAATGGGTGCATTCTGGTGTTGAATGAACCACATTGTCTTTTGCAGCAAGAGACAATTACCTAATATTAATCTCTGCGGAGGTAATGTTGTTAGAGTGCCTGCACATTTCTGTCTGATCATCTAAATCAAACAGTAATGTATTGGTATGGATAGTTGTTAGTGCAAAAGAGGTATTCTGATTCAATTGTTTGCACATTTAGATACAATTCAGGCGCTCCTCCAAGCAGATCAGAATGAATTATATTCAGGGGAATATAGCCCACATTTTTCTAAATGAGTAGCACAAACAGGAAACAACCGGGAAGTTCTCAAAACTCACATCATTCTCATGAATTTGTTTTTGCCTCGACGTGTGTTATTAGATTTTAGCACTAGCCTTTGCAGCCCACTGTTCTGTTACTCTTGTAGCCTTTCCAGAGGGAAATGAGGAGAGAGAGAGAGCGAGAGAGAGAGAAATAAGGTGCTGGCTTGCAGTTTTTTTTTTTTGTTGTGACCATCTGAAAAGACATCTGAGCTGTAATAGCTCTGTTACAGCATGTGGGAAGATTCCATTAATCCAATGGATCAAAGAAGTGTCAGATAAACAGCAAACGCACCAGCCTGAGTCATAACACACGGGTCACAGCTCGCTGTGTGAGTACAACTGCTGGTTCAGCACTCTTGAGCACTGCCAACCCTCACAACAAA
>NC_055966.1:15209045-15219045 GCF_018492685.1 Alosa sapidissima
TCTCTCTCTCTCTCTCTCTCTCTCTCTCTCTCTCTCTCTCTCTCTCTCTCTCCCCCTCCCTCCCTCCCCCTCTCTCTCTCTTTCTCTCTTTCTGCACTCATCTGCCTTGGCGGCTCTCTCCATTCCCCTCGTCTCTCGGCGGTTGAATCTGCGTCGTTCCCGTTTCTCATCTTCAGGGACCATTGCCCTGCGTCGTTTGTCAGACAGCCACAGCGATGAGGTGTGCAGAGTGGATATCGTCATTATGAAAGAACATCGGCCGCAATAATGATACGTTTCGTACACTCAATTTCCTTTCCTATTGAACCACGATCACACAACAACATTTTTAAACCCTAATAGCTATGCGGTCGTGCTGTTTTTTTCCCCTTTCAGTCTTTCTTTTCTTTTTTTTTTTCATGTGTCTGCTGTGACATTGAAGGCTTCTCTCGAGAAGGCCTGTCGATATCCAGACTTGTAAGCCGACTGAAGCCTGTATTTGAGCAAGTGGTCATGTTAGAGAGTGAAGACAGATAAATGTTTTCAAAAAGAGGTGGGGAGGATAGAGAGCACAGGTAAGAAAGAGGGATAGAGAGCTCGGGTAAGAAAGAGGGATAGAGAGCTCGGGTAAGAAAGAGGGATAGAGAGCTCGGGTAAGAAGGTGGAGTGGAGGATAGAGAGCTCGGGTAAGAAAAAGGGATAGAGAGCTCGGGTAAGAAGGTGGAGTGGAGGATAGAGAGCTCGGGTAAGAAAGTGGAGTGGAGGATAGAGAGCACGGGTAAGAAGGTGGAGTGGAGGATAGAGAGCACGGGTAAGAAAGAGGGATAGAGAGCACGGGTAAGAAGGTGGAGTGGAGGATAGAGAGCACGGGTAAGAAAGAGGGATAGAGAGCTCGGGTAAGAAGGTGGAGTGGAGGATAGAGAGCACGGGTAAGAAAGAGGGATAGAGAGCACGGGTAAGTGGAGTCAGGGGGGAAAGGAGGGAGTACAAAGAAGGGGGGTGAGAGAGCAAATGAGAGAGAGAATGAGTGACAGAGGGAAAGAAATAGAAAGAGAATGAGAGAGGGAGAAAGAGAGATAGCACATAAAAGCCCATCAGCATTATTTGCCTTGGGCAAAATCCCAAAAACAAACAACAGCCTGAGGGCAGAGCTTTCCAGGTAGCTGCAGCTGCTGACGGCATCTTAGGTTTTATTTGAACTAGGGATGCACGATATATCGGCGGCCGATATATTATTAGCCGATAAGTGAAAAAATCAGGTTCACTTAAAGGAGCCACACATACTGTAGGGCTAGGCTACTGTTATGTTGTTGACTGCCGTACTATTGAGGACTTATGAGTTCTGTCCATCATTTGGTGGTAGGTAAAATTACTGCAATAAAATTATGCTTATTATATGCTTTCCCCAAATCACTTTTCACAATTTTTTTTCAAGAGTAATATTATCGGTTATCATATCGGTATCGGGCACAACAAACCAATAAATATCGGTTATCGTTATCGGCCCTAAAATTCCATATCGGTGCATCTCTAATTTGAACCTCTATTTCTAGTAAATATAATGCAAATATTCAAGAAACAGCGAACAGAAAAAACACAGTGTCCCATTTCATGTTGTGTCGAGTACTAAGGTCCTAGAGTAAATGGTGCTACATGGAGCCTAGCATTGCGGATGATTGACAGCATAGCTAAGCTTATTTTGTGAGTGTAGCATTTACTCTGTCACCTTCAGTCTCATGTGGGCCCCTTCACAACCCCCCTCCCCACCCCCACCAAAACTCGTTACTCAACGCTCAATCCCACTATAGCGCGTACAGCCCAGGCAATTTTATGATTCATTTAGTTCAATAAAGGGCGTTTATTAAAGTTTACTTACTTATCAATAGCAGCCGCTGTGTTATTGGGCCCTGGCAGCTCATAGAGGATTGGAGGCTGATCGGAGAGGATAGAGACGTAAATGAGAAGGAGGAGAAAAGGGAAGAGTATGGGGGTGCTGGGGGTCTCTCTCTCTTCTTTCTCTCTCTCTCTCTCTCTCTTTTCTCAAATTCAAAATGCTTTATTGGCATGACAAGTTCACTCATATTGCCAAAGAAATTATTATACAATACATCTGTGTGTGTGTGTGTGTGTGTGTATGTGTGTGTGTGTGTGTGTGTGTGTGTGTGTGTGTGTGTGTGGCTTAAGAAAAGGAGTGAGTGGGGGTGTGTGCTGGGGTATGACTCTCTCTCCTCTCTCTCACCTGGATTAAGAAAATGGGAGAGTGTGGGGGGGCTAGGGTATGGCACTCGCTATATCTATCTTTCTCTCTCTTTTCTCTCTCTCTCAACTGGATTAAGAATGCAGTAGGCTGAAATGAATAGCAATGGACAATGTCATATGAGAATTTGGTGCACACATTGCATAGAACACGTTTGCAAAATTGAGCGCAAATCAGATATGAAACTACTTTTGGGAAGATATGATGTATATCATGGTGTCATATTAGTGTATGGCTGTTTTGTATTTAAAAGTCAGTATACAAGTTTGTTCAGTAAGAGAAGAGTGTGTTTAAGACAGATGTTAATGGCATGATGTATGTGCACAGAGGGAGCATGCAAATATACACTAGTCATATCTTGGTGCTTATTTGCACTGCATCATTACTTGCTCAGTGTTTCCCACAGAATTGGATTAAATTTGTGGCGGTAGCTGACTTGGACAACCGGGGGGGGGGGGGGGGGGGGGCAATTCCTAACGTTTTCTACATAGTTAAAATAAAGGTTGTACTTCTCCTTGGGACAAGCACTTTTGAATTTTGGAAAACACTTTTCCATTTACATCGGGATTTTGTAAACATTCAGTGTCAGAGTCAATAAAATGAGCCCCTCAACGAAATTGACAAGCAGCTGTAAGTAGGCTACGCATGCTAAATTCGACATCCAAACAGTATTCTAACTTTAGCTTTGAGATACATGTCACATAAGACGTTTGTGAGTTACACCGTTAAAAGGCTGCTGATGTGTGGATGCAATTCATAACGTTTTCTACATAGTTAAAATAAAGGTTGTACTTCTCCTTGGGACAAGCACTTTTGAATTTTGGAAAACACTTTTCCATTTACATCGGGATTTTGTAAACATTCAGTGTCAGAGTCAATAAAATGAGCCCCTCAACGAAATTGACAAGCAGCTGTAAGTAGGCTACGCATGCTAAATTCGACATCCAAACAGTATTCTAACTTTAGCTTTGAGATACTGCTTGATTGCATAACTTAACTTAGTTTAGTCTCTTCAATGTAGCCTACTATGTTGTGATAAGATCTTAGCAGAGTTAACTTCAATGCAGCAGTTTTGAACAAATTTACGCAGCATGGTCACGATGCTAAGCAGATTTAATAGCAATTTAGCCAGACGTCTTCTATGCAATGCTTCTATGTGGCAACAACAATCCTTCAACAATCTTTTGTTGTTAATATTTTGTTAAATGCACATGCAGAGGAGGGGCAGCAGGCTACGAGAGAGAGCGGGGCGGGGCAAGGAAAGGCTGCGTGTGTAAAAAGTGCAGCTCAATGGCAATGCAAGGATTTTATCTTATATTTAATTTAATTTAAATTAAATTAAATTAAACATAGGATATTAATCTGTGGCGGCCGATTTTGATTTCATGGCGCACCGCCACAGATTAGTGAATGTATGGGAAACACTGCTTGCTGCATCTGTGCTCTTCTGTGTCTGTTAGGTATCCGGTGGCCAGGTTGGGTGCTTGCAGCGCTGGGGGATGTGTGCGTGAGTGTGTGTCAGGGTCAGTTAGGTGTGTGTGAGGGTAGACAGGAAGCACGCACGCACACACTTAGGGGCCGGACACTGCAGAGAGAGCAGACTTTAATCAGTGGAGCTGGACAACCAAGGGCCCCAGGGGCCAGACTTCACATTGCATTACCACACACACACACACACACACACACACACACACACACACACACACAGAGTCATGCACATCCACAAACCATTCACACATGCAACCAGAATAACATACGTATGTGCACATACACAAACACATTGACAGAGGACAAAGAAACACAACACACAAGCTCTCTCTCTCTCACACACACTCTCTCTCTCACACACACACACACACACACACACACACATACACACACAAACAGCCTCAACAAGCAGGGCCAAAATAAACGATACCCTGCCATTTTATATCAGCATCCCACTGTTTGATGTCAATTTCCTTCCCCCAAACACAACAATGAAATTAACTAAAATGATTGATGGGGCAATCTTGACATTTTTAACACATCCTCTTTTGTAGCTCATTTCGTATTCTGTATTTGAATAAATTATTATTTCATCATTCATTGTTATTTCTTCATTTATTAACTTATATTGTTTGTTTGATTTTGTGGGAAGAAACACAGCTACAAAAATGTGTTGTTGTGTTTTGAGTAGTTGTGCTCTTTACCTAGCGATGAAAGAAGACTAAAACATTGATCAGTTCATCAGGTCTTTGATATTTTGTTCTTGAAATGCTGCACAAGCCTGGACTTGGGGGGAAACATGTATATATGCAGGACTCATTCAACAGCTACCTCTCCTATCAAAAGTGTTTTCCCACAGAAAAGAATCTTTGATAGTGATGATAATAGAGGTAAATTGAGTCATTTTACCAATAACCATCACTGAAACATCCATTTAATTGCCATTCAAGTACACCTCTACAAGAAAAAACAACACCTAGCGGCCCATAACTGAATCAGTTGAGCAGCTAACTGCCTGGTTAGCTGAGGGCAGTTGCTAAATGACTGGCTAGTAATGTCCTCTCCTCCTCCTCCCTCTTGTGAACTGCTAGCGGAGGCTTATAGCTGAGGACTTCTCCTCCTTCAGACCCAGCAGTAGGTTTAGGGCTAGTCCACACATACGAAACCGATCTTTTTTTCCTCCGTCTTCCCTGAAACCGCATCAAGAATATTTGCGTCCAAACGGATCCATCTCAACACGACTCAACACGTTGCTTCATACCCCAGGCCTATAGGTGGCACTGTTTCTTTACAGAAATTGACCCAAGTTTGTGCTTTACAAACAGACAGAATAGGCTATGACGAAATGGCTAGTGTAAGGAAACCAGAATTGTTTGTGTGGACTGATGGTGAACTGTCAACTGTAGTCAACTGTAAAACTAATAAACTTTATTTTACGGTTTGTGAAGGGTGCAGTCCCGTCCTTTATTTGGCTAACGCAGGTAGGCCTACTAATCACCTTTACTTTCTTTGGTTGTAGGATAGTCCGTGATTCACATTAGTTTTGGCTATCACTGCAATTAGGCTACTAAATGCAAGGCTTACCCAAGTTCTAGGCTATTCTGTCGCCACATTTATAATATTGCTATAAAACCTTCGTTAGTAACAGTCAATACGTTTGCCTGCATCAAATCGCGCATTTGCATTCAGTGTGCTACCATCGGCTTAACGTGAGTTCTAAGCGTCTTTGTATGCTTATATCTGATTTCACTCGACTGAATGCATGTATATATGTTGTAAGACATGTAAAATAAATGAATGACACTGGCACTACGCACAAATTAATGTAGCCTAAACTTACACCGCACTTTCCTAATAACTTAAGTTCTCTCGCGTCACTGACAGTAGCTAGAATGCATTAAAAAACACCGGGAAAAAACAGTGTTCAGTCCACCAAGTCATAAGCTATCGGCGCTGCGCAGCACCAGTTGTGATATGTATCTTACGGAGTGTAATCGTAGGTAATGTCATGTATGGAAACTAGTATTGTTAGGCAATACTATAAGTGCAAGTCCAGGGCAGCTGAGGTGTGGCAATCACATCATTGATACACAAGCAGGATGTGCGGTTTCGCTGTCTAAACGAATTCAAACGGGCTACGGTTTCAGATTTCTCCACTCTGGGACCAGGTTTCAGAAAAGTCCGTTTTCGGGCAGTGCGTTTACAGGATTCGTTTGGACGCTCGGCCAAGACGAAGCAAAACCTCTGCGTTTAACCTAAAAAGCGTCTCCGTGTGGACGGGCCCTTAGTGACCAGCTAGCGGAGGGCTGTAGCCTAGTCTCAGCAGCGTTGGTTGGTGGAAGGGAACTGGCTGGGCCAGTGTGGTGGGGGCTGGGTGGAGGGGAGCTGGCCGCTAATCGCTTTCTCCGGGGCTGTTTAGCATTAGCAACCATGATCTGCCTCCCACTCGTCCATCACATCACGGCGCCTCTGATTGGAGGGCCATCGGAGAGACCGCGCCGAGGTGCTAATGGCCCTCACATGCTCCACTGACTGGTTTTATGCGGCCCACATTTTATTTATTTACACAGGCACCCTCATTCACACACTCACTGCACACGCACACCCACACACTCGCACACACTCGCACACACACACACACACACACACATGCACACACATGCACACACACACGCACACACATGCACACACACGCACACACATGCACACACACACACACACACACACACACACACACACACACACACACATGCACAGACACACACACATGCACACACACACACACACACACACACACACACACACACACACACACACATACAAAGAGAGCGTGAGACATGCATAAAAATGGCGCAAATAAGCCCTGGACCAGGCAACACTAAACATACACACATCTCTCCAGTTCTCTGGGTGCTAAACATGCCATTACAGTAAGCCAAGCCAATTGCAAGCCTGCCCGAGCAGAGAGAATGTTCTTTTCTCTCTTCTTCCAGTTCTGTAGCACTGCATCGAACTGAACAGTGTGCAATATCCATCATGGCTAATCATTCTTAGAACTTAGTCGGTTGTTTGTTTTTATTAGTGCTTTTTTTCATTATTATTATTTACTTGATATGTGATGACATAAAGATCATTAATTGGCCTGCACAAATGAGAATCTCATCTTAGGATCACGGCATTGTATATTTGAAGTCTCTATTATTCCATAATGTATTTGTTAAATATGCCACACAGCTGTTTACAGTAAGTACTCTTAGGTACAATGTATTTACATACGCGAAGTCATTAAGTTCCTGATTTAGTTGATGAGTAAAATAATCAGGGTTCCTACGCAGTATGGAAAACCTGGAAAAGTATGGAATTTGATTTTAGTAATTTCCAGGTCTGGATAAGTATGGAAAAAGAAAACAAGGGTATGGAGAAATATTTGTGTTTCCAGACAATTGCATTTGCAGTACTAATCATTTCACTCAGGTCATAATGAACCATTCCTACTGTTGTGTAGCTTAACTGTCAGTCCCCATCGTCAAGATACAACTATGATACAACTAAGATACAACTAAAAATGACCCAGCTAAATGGACGAATATTAAAGGAGAATTCCGGTGTGATATTGACCTAAAGTGTATTGAAACATGATACCGAGTGTGAACGTATGTCTCATAGCCCATCTCGGCTTGTCCCCTGCACTCCAAAATCTGGCGCTAGTTAGCCGATGCTACCAACAGCTTTTTCAATAGTGGTGCTTCGGCATCGGGCTAGCCATGCAAATAAATCACTGTTTTACACCCATTTACGAGGCTCAATGTATCTCCACACTTCATTGGTAGACTTCCGAGGGCCCTGACATTTAAAACGAGACATTGAGAACTTTGAAAAAGCACTGGTAGTTTACTTACAAGACGATTTATACAGACAGTATCTTCACGAAGTTTAGCGTTTGCAGCCATCTTGAATTTAGTCACGATAAGTCGAGCAACGAGTAAGAATGAACTGGTATGATAAGGGATCAGATTCCAAAAATAATTCAGTGGAAATGCATGGATTCCAGTTTCTTCCAGTAGCAGCAACTTTTTAATTCACTTCAGTTGTCCATACCTTTGTTTTCACCGAGTTATCCCAAATGTGGGATATGTGATGTGGCCGCAATGTCGAGAATATGCTCAGAAAAATCTACCGAGAAGTTTGGAAATTTTAATATGGAAAAAGTATGGAATTTTGAAACGGAATATGTGTAGGAACCCTGAATAATACATGTATGTAGACTGGTGGATGGTAGAGGGAGCACTATGCTAACCAAATGAGATGCTGAGCCCATCTCACCACGGGTAGTTAAAATGAGGCGCAGGTAGAAAATGAGCACATTCGCTGGCTCCGAGTTCAGGCTGTGAAGTCCGTATGAGAGTTTAAATGCATATTCTGGCTTGGAGCCCAGTGGTTGCCGGTGGCGACAGGCAGCGTTGATGCATGGCAGGAGATCCTCCCCGAAGAAGCCGCAGTGTTTGTGTAAGACTAGCTGCTATTGATCCGCCGTCTGCACTGGGGGGGGGTGGCGCTCGATAGATTTTGGGCCGATCCGCCATCAGATGTGATTAAGGCTGAGGGGTCGGTGCAATGGACAAGCTCACACACACACACACACACACACTCTCACGGGCAGCCTCTCATCACTGTGGCGGATCTATGTGGGCTCTAACACAGGTTCTATAGATCACCTACACTTGCGACATGGCCAACACCTCCATATGTCTTCACCCTTTGATGAGCAGATGAAGTGTAAATTACTGATTAATGTAAATACAATATTCTCCTAACGCAAAAACAAAAATCAATGTAGGTATATTTTGTGTAAATGCTTTAGGAACAGTTGCAATACAAATACACATCACAAGATCTCAGGGTCAATGGATATTGCTGACCATATTTGGAAATGGTCATGGACATAGCTGCCACCATTGTTTGGAAAACCTTCATATGTCTTGTGTGGTCTCAGTTGGAAACCACTTATTTGCACTATTGAACCTGCATTGGCAGGTAGCCTTGTCACATATATAATATTAGCATGTGATAGACTACATTGAGTGTGCTGCATTATAGGGTAGCCTGCCGGAAGTCTGGCATTAACCGTTTAGATTTGTTTGATGAGAGCTATGACTATTCTCTCTCTCTTGTTCTCACCCACTCTCTCTCTCTCTCTCATCCTCTCTCTCTCTTGCCATCCTGTTGACTGGCGAGGCTGAGTGGGAGTCCGCTCCCTGATCCTGCCATCCCATGCCTTGGCATTTTTATCTATTCATAAGAGCGTCGAAATCAGTCGGAGTTAAAGAGATTTATTAAATCTCTGTCAGTGTGATGGGAGAGAGGGAGACAGGGGGAGAAAAGTGCGAGGGCTAATGCACACACTGGCTGACACAGGGGAGAGAGAGAGAGAGACGGGGGAAAAAAGCAGCTTTTAAAGTGTTTAGCTTTAATTTCATTCAGGAGTGACATAATTGATTTTAATGAGATGTTTATAGAGTGAGGTGGCGGTGTTGCTAAATCATTCGAGCGTCAGTCTCTCGGGGGCTTTAGGAGCCTCACACTGGGGAGAGAGGAGGAGAGAGGCACGGCATCCTACACAGCCAAAACTCACAGACCCCCCCCCCACCTCTCTCTCTCTCTCTCTCTCTCTCTCTCTCTCTCTCTCTCTCTCTCTCTCTCTCTCTCTCTCCCTCTCCCTCTTTCTCTCTCTCATTTGGCAAGAGGAGAGAGGTACAGCATCCTCCACAACCAAAACTCAGACCTCCCTCTCTCTCTGACTCTCTCTCTCTCTCTCTCTCTCTCCATTTCTCTCTTTTTCATTTGGCGAGTGTAGTGTCACAGCATCCTCCACAACCAAAACTTACTGGGCCCTCTGTCTCTCTCCTCCCCCCACTCTCTCAATCTCTACCAATCTCTCTCTCTTCTCTCTCTCTCTTCTCTCTCTCCCCCACTCTCTCTTTCCACTCTGTCTCATTAGCATGTAACAACTCCCTCCCTATTTCTGTCTTTTGCACATTTAACACCTTCCATTATTTATGGCATATCTCATTTTGTGTTTGTGAAAAGCACAGCTTATTAAATTTAATGTTCGAACAGCATTTCATCTGGAGTGGTTTGTATGAAGTATATGATTATTGGATGGGGACAAAGGAATAGATTTCCTTTCATTTAAAGTCCCTGTATCCGTTTACTAACACATTAGAGTATTGCAGGTTTGTAGATATTCTTTATACATAGTGGGTGAATATCAAGGTT
>NC_055966.1:15221545-15239045 GCF_018492685.1 Alosa sapidissima
GACGTCACAATCCGCCCCACCATATCATTACAGGCAAATCGTCTTTTGGCCACAACCTTGCGGCAGACAATCAGAGCTGTGAGTGGGGGGAAAAATGACAGGTTTGGCCATGATTTATTCAACAGGACAGCAATTTAAGATGTCTCCTTCAGGCCTGATTTTCATGCAACAAATGGCCACTGCTGTTGTGATTGCTTTTCAATCATCCACGACAAACACTAATTAGATTTTTTGTGTGTGTCTGAATGTGTGTATGTTTGTGTGTGTGTGTGTGTGTGTATGTGTGTGGATGTGGAATAAGAGGTTTTGGTTCCTAAATCCATCCGGTTGCCAGCACACACACAAACAGACACACACACACACACAAACAGACACACACACACACACACAGACACACACAAACAGACACACACACACACACACACACACACACACACATACACGCACACACATACATCCACACACCTCCGCCCAGACTCATTTTACTTGGTCACACCTCTGTTTCTCCAAAGCAGTGGAGGTCTGCTGTGTGTCTCCATTCTAAAGGAGACAGAACCATCCATGGGACCAGTGTCAGAAACAGGCACTTATGTTGTCTTCCTCCAGGCCACAGCAAGACACAATTGCATGCTGGTCTGATCATACAGTAGCTGCCAAATAGTCACTATGCAGGGCCATGCTATTGGCTCTGTAAATTGTCAACACACTTAATGGAAATGGATGATTTCTCACTCTGATTGTTCTGCACTATGATAAATATCAACACTGAGCAGAGCATTAAATCCAACCCCAGTCTCTTACACAGTGGAGTATACAGCCTCTCTCTCTTTTCTTTTTGTGTAAAATCCTTTAAAGCCTTTACCAATGTAAAGTTAAGGCCACCTTGTAGATTCAGTATGCACTTTCATTTGATCTGTAGGTTTATTCTGTCTTGAAATAGCATAATCATGAAATAAAAGACTGTACATTGTGCTAGTGATATACATGGAAAAATGTATTGTTTTCTTGGTTAATAAAAAAATAAAATGTCATGGGCTTTGTCATGGGTATGGATAAGCAGGGACATAACTGTCCATTAGCATTCCTGCATGTACATTAATCCTGGTGTTGCTAGCGTCTCATTCTACTAGTAATGTCCTCTCCCCGCGAGTCTTACGTCTTGCCTTTCGGTGTATTTTTCAGACGGACGCGGCGCTGATGTACGACGCGGTGCACGTGGTGGCGGTGGCCGTGCAACAGTCGCCTCAGATCACCGTAAGCTCACTGCAGTGCAACCGCCACAAGCCCTGGCGCTTCGGAAACCGCTTCATGGCCCTCATCAAGGAGGTACAGTGGCACGCAAGCACACACATGCACACAAGCACATACACACACACACACACACACACACACACACATACACATACACACACACACACACACACACACACACACACACACACACACACACACATGTAGATGCAGAGACACACACACACACACACACTCACATTGTAGTAAGTAGTAAATGAGTGTTCATGGCCAGCCTTATAGATCTAAATGGAGACTGAGAAATGCATAATGTGTGCTTGACAGGCCTTGGCTAAATATTTATGGTGACACAAAAGCAATCGAGCTCAGAGAAACCACGGCGTCCCAGAGGGATCTAGCCAGTGGTGAAATTGTATCTCCTGCCTAATCTATCACTCTGGGCTCCACTAATTTTAGCTCAGGGAGGCATCTAATTATCCTTAGTGACAGCTGAAGAGAGTGTGGAATGGAAGAGTGGAGCACCATTGCCCTTGATCCTGAATATTGTACGACTTTAGTGTTTTGGGGGTTATAGTATCTTGTGTGGTTTGTTGAGTTTGTCATGTGCTATTTGTTTCTGACATTTTAAATATGTACTTGACTTCAGTTCCTGACTCCTGTGAGTACAGTATGTTTGTTGTTTCTCTCTCTATCTCTCTCTCTCTCTCTCATTCTCTCTCTCTTTCTCTCATTCATTATACTCTGACCTGGCTGTCTGTAATATCCTACATCCTACTGAGCAGAAAGCGTCTAACTTATCTTAATCTTTGGTAATTATTCTTCACTGTGCTATTTTCCGAGACAAGAAACGAAAAGAGAGAGAAAAAAAAGAACTGGGACGGCTAATCCGAACTTCGCTGTCACTTATGAGCTGCTTCGGCAGCCTATATTTAGGCGCAGTAAAGCCTCGTGTTTGCTGAGCGAGATATCACAAGTGCCTCGCTAAGTCTCCAACCACAGGAGGAGGTGGGGAGAGAAAAGATGGGGGATTTTGTCACATTAAAGTACAGTCAATGTCGCTCTTTGAACTGTTACACAAGCGATTTTGACTCTCTCTAAGCTGGCAAAGATGTGGGGGAGGTGTTTTCTGTACCTGTCTATGGCATCAGAATTACTTGCAATGCCGTGGGTTTCGTTGTCCGATCACCAGACATCCTGTGGACAAGCGGGCCAGTGTTAAGGTCATCATCTGCCATCACTGAGGAGTGTCGACATACAGCATATTTAGCCTGCACTGAAAGTGGAAAGCGAGGCAACCAGAGGGGAACTGAGGCATGGAGCAGATCCGACCCAGTCTGGGTTGGCACTGGCTAGAACTGAGCCATATGTTCCCTACTATGCACACTCAGGCCCCAAAGAAGCACATTAGAATATGGCTCCATTAGGAATCATGGGACCTGTTTAAGGCTTCATTTAGCGTAGTGGTTAAAG
This sequence comes from Alosa sapidissima, assembly GCF_018492685.1. Lineage (NCBI taxonomy): Eukaryota > Metazoa > Chordata > Actinopteri > Clupeiformes > Clupeidae > Alosa > Alosa sapidissima. The sequence goes on from NC_055966.1 coordinate 15,224,267, forward strand.
AGCTGGGCTAACGTGCAGTAGCTTGAAAGTTGTGGGTTCAATTCCCGGCTTCCACCGTTATGTCCATGAGCAAGGCACTTAACTCCAAGTTGCTCCAGGGATAATATAATCCCTTGTAATATAGTTGACATATGTAAGTCACTTTGGACAACTAAATCTAAATTGTCTGTTAAATGAATACTTGTAAATGTAAATGTCTAACGTAAGGGCATGACATTGACATGATGACGATTTACAGTCATTGACCTGCATGCTCCTTCCTGACTGTCCGAGTTGACACTGAGGCTGTGGAACTGTGGCCCCCTTTCCAGAAGCGCCTAGACTACAGAGGGACGTGTGCAGCATGGGGGCAGTAACCGCTAGTGTCCAGCAAGGTCAGGCCTCGTCAGAAGGTCGCATTAGCTAGAACCACATCACACGCGGCTGCACAGAGAGGGCCCACGCAGAGAGGAAGTGGATGAGAGGAAGAGAGCGAAGCCGCGTGCTCGGGCGAGGGAGCTGCATTCCGAGTGGCTGTAGGATCTCAGCACGCCTGCCTTGGCGTGATCAAAGGCATCATGTTGTTATCGTCGAGACTGTGCTCATGTGTGCATAATTAGCCTTAGAAAGGGCTATTGTTCCTAGTGTAGTGGCATTCATAAACACTGACTTGCCATGATAGCAAACAAAAGAGGGGGTGACACTAATATGGCACACAAAGGGTGGGAAGTTCAATTGATTAAACATATTTTTTTATTTTGACAAGCCTGTGTTTTTGTGTGGGAGATAGAGAGAGAGAGGATGTGGGGAAAATCATAAAAGATAGTGAGAAGAGAGAAAGAAAGAGATGTAAATTGGCTAAGCCACAGAAGCCCATGTCCACACAGGCACAGTGCTCTTGAAGAGGACATGTTTTATGTATCATGGCCGTGCCTTCCCTGATCCACCTCAACAAGTAAGGCCTCCCTCGCTTGCTCACCACAGAGAAGCATTGTGGCCCTGGATGTGAGTGCATGTGTCTCTCTCTTGCTCTCTCTCTCTCTCTCTCTCTCTCTCTCTCGCTCTGTGTGTGTGTGTTTGTGTGTATTTGTTCATGTGACCCACATGAAGGTGAACTCCTTAATTCCTTTGAATAATGAATCGGCGGGCTTTGCCAGGAATGGATTAATTTGTGCTGGCCGGACAGGCGCCTCCAGGTTGTGATGCGTGTGTGTGTGTGTGTGTGTGTGTGTGTGTGTGTGTGTGTTTGCACACCTTTAGGCCCACTGGGACGGCTTGACCGGGAGGATTAACTTCAACAAAACCAATGGCTTGAGGACAGACTTCGACCTCGACGTCATCAGCTTAAAGGAGGAAGGCCTTGAGAAGGTATTTGTGTTGGTGTGTGCGTGCGTGTGTGTGTGTGTCTGTCTGTCTGTTTGGTGGGTGTGGGGGGAGTGTGAGTTAAGGTGCATAGTGTAGCATAACTGTGCTGATTATGTTAAGTTATGGTATGTGTCATAGATGGATAGATGTCAGCACTGAATGTATAATGTACATATGTTATACAGCAGGAGATGGAATTGTGTCAGCATCAAAAGTCTAACATACACACACATATACACACACACACACATATACACACATACACATACACACACACACACACACACACACACACACACACACACACACACACACATATATACACACGCACACACACACACACACACACACACACACACACACACACACACACATGCACACACACACACACACACACACACACAGGTCTTGCGGCATGCCTCTCAGCAGCCTGTGACCCCTCTCATTCCACTGGTAGTGTGTGTGCGTCTCTCTGTGTGTGTGAGTGTATGCGTGTGTGTGTGTGTGTGTGTGTGTGTGTGTGTGTGTGTGTGTGTGTGTTATCACCTCCATAAATAATTTAGTCCATTAATAAAACCCCCCCTTCTGAGGCCCTCTAGCTTCATGAAGACTGAATTAAAGAGTTCATTTGCAATTCCGAGCGAAGGGGCTGAGGCGCTTTTTGAAGGCATCTCAAGCACTTTGTTTTGAGCCCCTCTTATTGATGCTGAGTCGCCCCCTCCCCCGGGGGCTTGATCTCTATGGCCTGCACCACCTACGCCAAGGGGCCCCAGGGGAGAAAGAGAGACAACAGGAGAGGCCACGCATGCACGCAAATGGTGGCGCTTACACCTCTCATCGTAACGCCACCCTCCTCTTCCTCCTCCTCCTCTACCTCTTAATGATTTTCACACTTAAACACGCACACACACACACACACACACACACACACACACATGCACAGGTACACACACACACACTCTTAGGCACGTTCATATGAGCGCATTGATTCGCTCGAAAAATGCTTACATGTGATACATGTGTGCGCACACTTGGATGTACTACTACATATTAAAAAAATATCACACTTCAACTCTGACATCATTTCCTTCAGTGGTATAGACCGCTGGCACAGTCTCTGAGTTCACACTGCAGTCAAAGCGCCTCCTCAGGGTGTCTCTTTGTAAAACGGGTGAACTCTGCAGATAGTTAGACATGGCTAGGAGGGTCTTTGGGAATATTAGGCTTTTAAAATACATTTCTCTAACCTTAAATGGATAATTAGGGGTAATTTTATTCAATAGAACAGTGCCTGAATGAACTATTAGGTTACTCAGTAATATTGCTCATACATGGTAATGTGTAAGTGTTGAGAAATGTCTATCAAATACCTGCCGCTAATTTAAAAATACTGAAACCTTTGTTTGTGTGTGTGTGTGTGTGTGTTTGGGTGTGTATGTACAGTAAGTCTTATACTGTATGACTAAGTTAATGTCTATTACAAACTAAGGTTGCTTTGACACTCTCGAGATATAAAGTTAATATTCGTATGACAGCTCTCCTGATTATTAATAGCTTTTTAGAATATAACATAGGGCTTAAAGGCATGTAAGGCTAAAAGCTCCTTTGACCATTGCCAATTAAATTTAATTGACGGCCATTCCTAACATGCTTTTAATAGATCAGGGTTCACATATACATGTAGAGGTTTTATTGTGCCTTTCTGGTATGCCAGATCTCCATAAGGCCTATGATGTGACTTAACTTGCCACTTGGATTTGACTGTACTTTTGCACCTAGTAGTGATGATATAGTTTTATCAGCAGCTGAATCATTGCCTTGAGTTTTCAGTGCGGTTTGTTGGTCTGATTGTTGGTGAGCAGAATAAGCATTGCTGACCCTACTGGGTGTATGTGAAGCTTGGTGGAAAGGTGTTGCATGGAGCTGTGTAAGAAACCGTTCAATTTTGGAGTGGATCTAAATCACAGGGTGTTTCACTTTTACTAAGTTGGCGTAAAAGGGCATTTGGCCTTGCACTCTCAGAGTGCCCTTCTGGTTCTGTAATGGTTTAAAAAATAGCAAAATGAAATATTGGTCACACTTTACTTGGATAGTCCGTCCACAGACTACAGATGCTCCGAATATCAACAAACTACCTGTTGCCACTCTGTTAACTACGATTTATGGTGAAGGTTGAGGTTAAGGGTTGGATGTGGCTACGTTGTTTACTAATTGTTCAACAACAATTTTACATACTGAACCTGAATCTTTACAGTTGATTTTGGTCTCTGAGGGCAAAAAGTGTTACCAAAATATTTTCTCACAGAAAGTCTACAGTACATTCAGTTATGTCTTGGTCCTTACAGTTGTTTATGGTGTGTCTTCTTCTAGATTGGTACGTGGGATCCTTCCAGTGGGCTGAACATGACTGAAAATCAGAAGGGAAAATCCACAAACGTCACAGACTCTTTATCCAATCGCTCCCTGGTCGTCTCCACCATACTGGTAAAGAACCTCTCCTCTCTCCTCTCAGCATTTTGCTACCACCATCATTTGTAAACACAACATTTTATCTACACCATCTTAGTGAAGACACACTCCTTATTCCTAACATATTCTTACTGACAGGATCCTGGTTATTCAGTGAATAGTTTATGTAACCAGTCTCTCTAGCCCTCAGAAGCAAAGCTAAATAAATGTGTTAGCAACACATAATCAAACAACTGCTACAATATCTATTTGTTTTACAGCCGATAATCACCTTTTTAGGGTTTATTTAATACTGAACACAGTCAGAGTTGCCATTGTGAAATGTGCCAGCATCTCACATCCCAGAAATGGATGAAAACTCTCGCTGCAGGGGTTTAGCCCACTGTCACCCTGCTAATATTACTGTTCCCTCACCTCGCAAAGGCCAGGTCACGGAGGCTTTACAGATAAACTGGAAAGCCGGCGGGAAAATGTTTCCCTTTTTTTTCCCCTCCCCAGCCCGCTACTAAAATTATTTTTTGTTTTTATGAGATCATTCCAGTGGCCTGAGGGTATAGATTGCTATTATTATAGAGTCATGAGAATAAAGACATGCGTCATCCAGCAGCACGCCACAGGCCACTCACCCGTCCCTCGGCTCATTTCATTCAGACGGACGAAGCCCACCACCGCGCTCCACCACAAGACCTCAGAGGTGGATTTCAGCCGCACTGGCTTTCCTGGCAAATACTCATAATCAGAGAGCTGTGGCAGAATTACAATAACTGCTTTTATTTCTGTGATTTGAAATGGCTCTTCTGACCACAATACATTTGGTTTCTAAACTGGCTTCCATTTTCGTTGCACCTGCTGTGGGAATAAATGTTGTGCAGGTGTGTTAGTTGTCAGCGGGCACGTTTACCTGCGGAGACGGGCGCTAGCCCTCAGCAAGTAACGTAAGTGCAGCTCATGCCAGCTCGGGAAACATGGCCTCTCGAGACACCGTGAAGTGGCAGCCAGGAAAGTGCTACAACACACGCACTTAGAACTCTGTATCAGTTCCAGCCTACACAACATGGGGGGGTTGGGGGGGTCACTCCATGCTACATATATTTTCTTTTTTTGTACCTTTGCCAATCACACCCCTGATATCCCTATTTGTATGTTTGTTTGTTACCACCCAATAAGATTTATATCATATAAGCAGCCATATTTTTCTCGTTCTTTCAAACTCAACAACAACAATAAACAATATTTGTGAAGAATTTAAAGGTCTTATGCCAATTATGGTAGAATAATGCTTGTGACATGGTCTGTTGTCTAAATGTCCCCTCAGGATCAATAGTATTTATCTAAGTTTCACTTCACAGCTGAAGAAGAACTCAGTCTTTGCTGTTTGCGTAACTGCAGTTAGAGGAAAAAATAGTTGTTTTCCCCCTTCCTCCAAAAGTCATACTGCAGAGAATGAGTCACACAGCCAGACCAAGCGGGTGCCAGAATTAAGAAAAAGTGAGCCATCGCACTATATGTACACAACTGAACCACACCATTATCCACCTTCAATTTCTCTTATTCTCTGCACAGCTGCTCCACACACAAGCCGCCACTATTAGCTCAGCTTTTAGGCAGCTGTAATTGTCTGTCGCTGGTGAGTCATGTTGCATATGTGGAGGGCCCCGAGCTCTTAAGAAGCGCTCTGAGCTCGGTAGACTCAGGAGACCAGAGGTTGTTACTTTTTGGAACTTCTGGACCCCCTGTGTCAATCACTCTGCTCGCATTCCATTATCTTTGTCACTCAACTGCTCGCAAGTGGTGAAAAGTTTTTAGAGGTACTTTGACACGGCAATGCAAAAATCATTATGAAAAGTTATTATAAAAGTTAAGATATGTGGACTTCCTTACTTTCTTCACTCTGATGAAACCTGTCCTCTGCAGAGGAGTTTTGGCAGCAATATAGTCAGAAACACATGCGCTTTTCTTGAAGACGTCAGAGACACATCGAATTTCCATGTGGTTACATCAGTGCTGCAACTGAAGATTCCATTAGGCGTCTGAGCCACATTACAGGGGGTTCAAGGGCCTCTTGCTGTCTGGCTGCTGATGGATGGCGCAAAGACTGAAGTCAGAACTACAAAGAGGTCCCCGTACCAACCGTCCGTCACCGTGGAGATAGAAGGGTGCGGGGAGATGAGCTTTCAGAACAGATGATGCATATGCAGTGATTCCTCCAGCATCCCAGAATGCTGTTTGGGAAGGTTGTGTACCCCCTCCAACCCCCAAACCCCCCCCCCCCACCCCCCCACACACACACACCCCTTTCCTCTGCATGTGGAAGGAAGGGCTTCTTTTTTCCCTTTCTTCTTTTAAAAATATCGAAAAACAAACAAACAAACAAAAAAAACCAGAGTATCATTGCTTGAATAAAGTAGGAGGGCGATGCATTGGCACGGGAGTCAGAGCCCACCCACTCTTCTTCACAGGCGTGCAGCAGTCACAGTCCCCCGGTGGGAGTTGCCAATCAGAGCGGCGCCGGTGAAAAATTCTGTATTCTGAGCATGAGAAACAATTAATTAAAGTTGAATTCGATATAAGAGGTTTATTTAGTCCCCTCCCCGCTCCATCTATCCGTCTCCGATCAGAATGAATTAAGCGGTACAAATCCTCGCTCTCGCAGCCTGCCGACCCAGGATCAAAGGTGCCACAAATGAGAGAAGAGGCAGCGAGCGTGGAGAGAGAGAGAGAGAGAGAGAGAGAGAGAGAGAGAGAGAGAGAGAGAGAGAGAGAGAGAGAGAGAGAGAGAGCAATGGAGGGAGACAGAGAGGCGGCGATGAAAGTCAGACTTCACATGACATTTTAATGTGCTCAGGTTTGTTTCTGGAGCACCCCATTGTTCCGAAGGTTTTTTTTTTTGTGTGAAAGCGTTTTTAATGGGTCGTCGCAAGCAAAAGCAAACATTCCCCTGTTCAACTTTTCAAATAGAGGAGCGAGGAAGAAAGGGAGCAGCGCTGTGGTCTGGGGAAAAGAAAGATCAGAAGAGAGAATTCAATGGATTCAGAGTTCAAAACAGCTGCAAGAGAAAGAGAGGAAGGTGTGATAGAGAGACATACTGTATCATAGTCATACCGGCTGTGTTGCGAGGTGGTGCCAGACGGGATTTCGGTTCACAGGAATCTTCTTGTTCATCCTGGCCTATAGATGACCACCTTGGGTTTGAGTTTGAGTTCATTACAGAGTCCGTTCTCACATGGTTAGAGGGAAACATGAAACCCTTTAACAGTACCACTCGCTTTTACAGATATAATTCGTTTCAGGTGATTACCAAAACCTTTATAGTTCAAAAAGGCCATTCAGTGCTCAATCAGTGCTCCTCTGTAAAAGAGCACTGAATTTATCAGTGCTCAGTTTATCAGTTCACTATCATTTGAATAGTTTCATTATTATGCTCCAGGACCCTTCATAGGACCCTATTCCATATAAACCACTGCACAAGTACATCCCTCAGCCATATATGTGTTTCCTTATGACATCAAGTGTCTGGAAATGCACTCCCTATTACAGCCGTGGATGGGAGTTGATGAAAATGAATAATTAAGAGCAGTTCAAAGCAAGCTGTTACATTTGTTCTCAAAGAGTCACGGCATAGTGTTTGTTTGAAACCATTTAGTATTACTGTAGGTGCCTTTCAGCAGCCCGGATGCCTTTTAGGTTTTATTGAATTTGGTTTACTGGGCTAGGTGGTCATATTTTCCAGCATTGCTGTATCTGATATTCTGTATGGGAGTAAGCTTCAAATGATGAAGCTTCAGTGTCTCTGTGTGTGTGTGTGTGTGTGTGTGTGTGTGTGTGTGTGTGTGTGTGTGTGTGTGTGTGTGTGTTTGACAACATCCCTACATCATTATGTTGCTAGGAGCCTGCTGGAAAGAGAAAGCTCCAGAAAGGTACAAGAAGGGGCCAAAGAAATGCTTCATTAACCCCTTTCAAAACTGAACCTACGGCTAAGTTATCTTTCAGAGCGCAGGGGTATGTTGTGTTAAACCACACAACAGCATTTGCAAATATCTGTCTTCTAATTATTGGCATTAATCATCAACATTAGGAATGAGTCTGTTGGCTGCCTCTGGGCCAAAAGGCATGCAGATGCCACTGTGGGTGGGTGAATCAGTTGTCAATCATTAGTAATGTGTGTGTGTGTGTGTAATAGGCCTCCTGGCTGTTTGCGGTAATTGCAGTATTTCAGTGTTGAAAGCAGGTTGAAGGTTATGAGTGGCTAATAGCTTGAAAAACCCCAGAATTCCTTTCCGCCGAGTTTCAGCAGACCTGCAGCACACCCACACTAACACATTTAAATTGAAAGTCATGGATTGAGGAGCATTCAATGAAAAACAGACAAAAAGAACCCCAGCAACAGAAACTCCAGAGTTGTGTGGGTTTAGGTTTTTCTTTTCTGCACTGATATCACAGGTATCATTAATACACATAACCACCGTGTAAGGTTAGACCATAGAGTCATCTTCATGTCATTAATTCTATACTTTCTCTATGTATGACATTAAACATGCATTCTATTATCTATATGTTATGCTACAACACCCCTCCCCTACCCCCCTACCATAGTACTCAAGAGTGCAATCTTGTTAAGGGGTACTAGAATTGTGAAATCATGCTCTCATGCGACCTCTACTGCACACACACACACACACACACACACACACACACACACACACACACACACACACACACACACACATACAGTATGTATGTATGTATGTATATATCCATCTATCTGTCTACCTATCTATCTGTCTATCTATCTATCCATCTATCTATCTATCTATCTATCTATCTAATAGTGATACTTCTCTCTCTATCTGTGCACTACTTGTTATGGCGATCCATCCATCCGTTTGTTCGTTATTGCAGGTTTTGCTTACAGCTGTGGGATGTAGAGCTCAGTGAGGGGTTGCACACTTTGATCACATCTGACATCTGAACCCTCCATCTGCGCCAGCACACGTCCATATGCCCAGCACTGCTGAGCGCTGGAGCCCGTGGCACTCTCACTGTGGGGGAAGAAAGAGGGGGCAATGGAGCCAGTACGGAAGTCTCTCTCTCTCTCTCTCTCTCTCTCATTCTTTCTCTCTCACACTCTTACTCTCTCTCTCTATCTCTCTCTCTCTCTCTTGCTCTCTCACTCTCTCTCACTCTCTCTCTCGCTCTCTCTCACTCTCTCTTTCTCTCTCTCTCACTCTCTCTCTCTCTCTCTCTCTCTCTCTCTCTCTCTCTCTCTCTCTCTCTCTATTTTATTTGAGCAAATCCCCTCTCTCACTTTCTAAGAAATAACAGCTTGCTTCAACATTATTTAGCATCCCTGGCATGCTGACTACTAGCAGGTCCTATTTGTCCTAATTATGTGATGTCCTGGTCTGGTCTTCCTAACATCCCTCTAGTTCTGTCGGTCAGGGAGAATAGCATGGCAGAAATCAGCTGGCTTTGATTGGGCCTTGCCTCGGTCAGTCTAGATGTGGCACATATCTGATACCAGTATGATCTGGATCTGGTATAGACCTGGCACAGTGACAGAGACAGAACCTGACCTTTTCCCAAACCTGTCTCTCAGAAAGAGTAAAGATGAGAGGCGAATGATGGAGGACAGGAGTTTCAGCTGTGAGTGCTAATAGCCAAGCGAAAGGGTGGGTGGTGGTAGCATGGTGGCTGTGGATCTGGGCTACCTTGCAGTAGCCAGACAAGTTGTGGGTTCCAGTCCCAACTGCCACCATCATGCCCTTGAGCAAGGCACCTAACCACTGGTTAGCACTCTGGACTTGTAACCGGAGAGTTGCCGGTTCGAGCCCCGACCAGTGGACCGCGGCTGAAGTGCCCTTGAGCAAGGCACCTAACCCCTCACTGCTCCCCGAGCGCCCCTGTTGTAGCAGGCAGCTCACTGCGCCGGGATTAGTGTGTGCTTCACCTCACTGTGTGTTCACTGTGTGCTGTTTGTGTTTCACTAATTCACCGAATGGGTTAAATGCAGAGACCAAATTTCCCTCACGGGATCAAAAAAGTATATATACTTATACTTATACTTATATACTTAACCCTGAGTTGCTCTGGGGTGACTGGCCCTTCTCATAATTGACATATATAAGTCGCTTTGGATAAAAGCATCAGCCAAATGGAGGAAAATGGTGAGAGGAGCTAACAGAGGCAGTATACTCCCTCCAGCAAGTCACGAGTGATCTTTTTCCTCTGCAGTGCAGGGGAAGTGATCCATAGGCCATATGCATTGCATTGATTGGCCAGACTTAATCATATCCTTTTGTTTTTATTAGTCAGTCAAATAATACTTTTCCCATGGTACATTCCAATGTGTTGGATCTCATAACTCTCATATCTTGCTAAATCAAACAAAGCTAAGAAGCTCAGGCCAAGGTGCTCTTTCATTTTCCCATGGTTACCGAGCAAAAGAGGAAGATAGCATCGACTTCCCTGTGTATCCAATTTCAGAGGAGCCGTCTCAACAGCATCCGACACCGTGTCCAAACACCGCTCGCCTCTCACCGTCTCACTCACATCCAGGAAAGCCCCCGCTGTGGTGTTTGTTACCATGGTGACACACACCACACACACACACACACACACACGCACACACATGCACAGAGAGAGAGAGAGAGAGAGAGAGAGCATAAGCCACACACACATATTAACACAAGCACATACACATGCACACACACACACACACACACACACACACACACACACACACACATGCACAGAGAGAGAGAGAGAGAGAGAGCATAAGCCACACACACATATTAACACAAGCACATACACATGCACACACACACACACACACACACACACACACACACACACTGTTCCCAGACGCATCTCTGTGCTCAGCAGGGCTCTTTGCTCTTTGAGTTTGCGTTATATTATAAGATATCTCGCACTGTCAGGCCAGCCTGTCCCCAGTAGCTATTAGTAGTGATGTAACGGTTGATACAGAGGCTCCGAAGCGTGTGTTGAGAACGTCAAGCCATTCCCAGCAAAGCCCCATATCGAGGCTTGAGTTGTATTGGTAATTTGACGTCAGACGTGATGTTCGAAGCCTCGTTTGGCTCCACTGCTTCGAGTTGTGGTTCACTTTAGGCAGGACGCTTCGACTATAAAGATGCCCCATACTCGGATACGTAGCCTACTCGCAGGTAGTTGTCAGTCGTTGGTCTCTGTTTATCAAAAATACTACCCAGGTACCAAAGCACTTTCACTGCCCTCTGTTCTTCAAACACACTCAGTTACAAAAACACTTTGCTCTCTTCTGTGTAATTTTACCCAACGTTAGCCTACAATTTAATACAGATTGGTAATCGTTAGCGTTAGGTTAGGGATCTCGCAACCTGGGTTCGATCCTTATCTCGAGTTTCATGAATTTTCACAGGTCGCCTAGCTAGCCTACTACTTTGTTAGGCTACAAAGAGGAAATATTCAATACGGGAATCGCTTGTATTCCCCAATGCCTGTACTTATGAATATATCAAGCATTTGCGGACCAAATGGCACTTTTTGTATAGCTTTTGTGTTAGGAATTTTTATGTGTTGTATTTTTATTGACCAGTTGGTGTCCTAGGGTGCATTCGAAGCCTCGAGAAATGAACCACTTTTCAACACATTTGGCTGGAAAGCTTCAAGGTTTCAAGAAGCTTCATCTCGCCATCACTAGCTATTAGTGAACAACAACTAGTATTAAAAGCTTGAAAAGGGTTTTAGGAGTAGCCCTGCTTTTAAAAGCCTTGTCTTACTCTCAAACGGAGTGGTGGTCTATTATCTGCAGGATGTGGAGTTGAGCATGTTTCAGTGTGGTTAAATGAAATGGCATGCTTTGAACAGTGTGTCTGAATGAAAAAGGAAAACTCTTATCCATAATTTACCCCGGTTAAATATAGCCGCAATTAGTTACACTTTCTGTCAGGAGAAAGGAGTGCAGTGGAGAAGAACGCATAATTGGGTCTCGCACACAACGCAGGGACGCCTTTTCATTGACAGACTGTTGAGCAAGGGATGAAAATCTGGCTGTGTGGCTTTGTTTGGCGTACGGTTTAGTTCTCTATGTCCGTCTCTCTCTCTCTATCTCTCTATCTCTGCCTCTGCCTCTTCTTCTTCTTCTAATAGCTGACAGGCACATGCCTACACATTTGCACACGAGTCACCATGCAACCTAAACACTCTCACGCACACTCACACACACACACACACACACACACATGCATTATGCATTTCACTTCTTCTACTCAATTCTTTTCCGAAGAGCAGATGGAAGCTGCTGTCTGTCTGCGGTCATGCTGCATCCTGGTGAAAGCAGGCTGTGCTTCCTTGGCTAATTTGGGGGAGTAAGTGCGTGAGAGTGTGGGAGGGCAGGTGGGTGGAGAGTGCTTATCTTTGGTTGGACAAGGGCCATGGATATGATACACCACCCCTGAATCAAACCACTCACTGGTGTGTGTGTGTGTGTGTATTTGGGGTGAAGTGAAATCACATGCATTCCCAATGCCAAAGCCAAACACTGATGCATCCTCCCCTCCCTCTCTCTCTCTCTCTCTCTCTCTCTCTCTCTCTCTCTCTCTCTCTCTCTCTCTCTCTCTCTCTCTCTCTCTGTCACACGGGGATTCTTGTCATCCTTAACTTGCAGGAAAGCAGTGCTACAATCCCCTCAGCACTGCCCCACTGACACACACACACAAACACACACACAGGGGCGCCATGGGAGGATGTTCCAATGCTATCCACTCGGACTCTTTTCATGTGGTTTCACTGGCCACTTCCTTTAGATGTGACACATTTTCTTTTGTAGTGTGGATTTCTGTGAAAGAGAGAGAGAGAGGGAGGGAGGGAGAGAGGGAGGGAGAGAGAGAGAGAGAGATGGAGCCCTGGTAATCTGCTCAGCTGTGTGCCGCGTAGCGAGCGGTTCAGTCGGCCCTCATGCCACGCTGGCAGGCTATCGCTTCATCTGATCTTATTTACAAAGCATCCGCTGGCCAGACAGAGGAGCCTGTCCACCACCGGGCCCTCTGCTGCCAGTCCTCCACTGAGTCCAAGCCCAGGGGAGCCCTGCGCCGTGGCCAGCAGATACGGACACACAGGGATTATCTCTTATTATTATGGTCTTGCATCACTCAGCACTTCAGCACTTCACACATCCTTTGGACTGGCTGGATGTTTTTGTGTGTGTGTGTGTCTACAGTAGGAGTGAGTCAGTGAGTCAGTGACTCACTGTGTGTGTGTGTGTGTGTGTGTGTGTGTTTGTGTGTGTGTGTTTGTGTGAATCCCTTTTTATCAAAGCATGGAATCCTCCCTGCAGACACACACACAAACACACACACATACACACACATGGACCCAGGCACACACACACACACACACACACACAGAGGTGTCTTGCCAGAGAAGGTGTCTGTAGGGGTGTGCAGGCCTCAAAAGCTTGTCATCTCCCACCTCCTGAGAACTCGACACCAGACATTATACAGTGGTATCTCACTATCGCTGACTTGTCTCTTTCATCTCTTCCATCATTCACTCTCTGTCTCTTTCCATCCCTCTCTCACTCCTTCTCTGTCTCTCTCTCTCTTACTCTGTCTCTTTCTCCACTCCTCTTTCTCTCTATATATCTGTCCCTCCATCTCTCTTTCTCTCTGTCTCCATCCCTATGGCAGGAGGAGCCCTACGTTATGTTCAAGAAGTCCGACAAGCCACTGTACGGGAACGACCGCTTTGAGGGCTACTGCATCGACCTGCTCCGCGAGCTGTCGATCATCTTGGGCTTCACCTACGAGGTGCGCCTAGTGGAGGACGGCAAGTACGGTGGCCAGGACGAGACCACCGGCCAGTGGAACGGCATGGTCCGCGAGCTCATTGACCACGTGAGTCATTGAAACGACTGTGGTGTGGCAACATGTAGATGTGTTAAAATGTTAATTAAATGCAAAGGTTTGGGAGTTTTGACCATAATGTCTTCCTGAGATGGACATACTGAGCTGTGAAAGCTGATTCCCCGCACAGAGGAGAATGTCAGGCGCAGAGATTTCTAAAAGGCTATCAAAATGAAAGAAAAACTTAGTCGTAATGAATGAGTTTCATAATTAGCATTTCAACTTTCAATTACAGTAATATGTCATTTAAATCAGTGCTGTGAGTACTCTGGAAGGATTCAAGCAGTAATTGCGCACACATGTGTGTATGTGTGTGTACATTTCTCATATGTTGTTTAATTTAATGCATTGTTTCTGTACTGACTACAGCAACGGAGGAAAAAAATAGCTTTCTGGGGATGTGTGTGAGGGTGTGATTATGGGCTTTTGTGTGTGTGTGTCTGGAGGTGTGTGGAGGTAGGTAGTATAATACAGCTCTTCGGTGGAGCTAGAGACTGGATGAATTGAAGAACTGAAGCATAACTCTTATTCTCTATAGAGCTTGTTAAAACACACACACACACACAATGCACTCAGTCTTGTAAGCTTCACAAGATAACACCCCTACAGTAAAAATTGTGTCCAGACAGAAAAAAGGTCTTGCTCACCCAATTTTCAATAACTGACCCCATCCGGTTGTTAAGTCCGACATCACGGGTCCACCAGCTTTTTCATCAAAAAAACATTTACTAGCGCAACCAGACGGTTTTCACAACTTGTAAATCGTGTCAACATCACCTCCTTTTTAGTAAGAGTAAAAGAAAATTGCTTAACTTTAACAGAATAATTACTGTAGCTGTGCAGCCAGATGATACAATCAAGGGTAACATCCAGGCTTCTAAAATACGATTTTATTAGACTGAGGAAACAAGTTACTAGTAGGATGACAATTTTCTTAAAGGCTACTCTGAATAGCGTAAAAAATAGTTTATTTGACTGTCTATGGAGAAAAATGAGCAGCTCTGAGAGCCGTTGGACCCGGAAAAATATTTATTATCCTATTATTGCATCATCACTTAATAACC
>NC_055966.1:15246545-15294045 GCF_018492685.1 Alosa sapidissima
GCACAATCAAGATCAGGTCACGATACTTAATTGTAGCCCAATCAACCCTTACTAATGTAATGTCACTTTTGTTTAACATGAATAAATAGGAAATCTCTTTGCGCTGCGCTGTGCCGGGTATAGGAAGAGAAGAAAAGAGGGGAGAGGAAGAGAGGAGATGAGGGGTGAAGAGAAGAAAGGAGGAGAGAAGAGAGGAGGAGAGAGGAGGGGGTGGAGGCAGCGACAGCACTCAGGCCCTGTTTGATCCGCTGAATTTTAATCAGCGCTTGAGATTATCAGGATTATTAGATTTTTTTTATAAGTGTGTGTGTGCGCGTGTTTGTCTGAAGTGACAGTGAAGTTATTCAGATTCCATCGATTGAATTAGCCAGCCGTTTGCCTTTGATGTGAGTATGCCGGCACGCATTCCTCCCCTCAGCGACTCGGCAGTGGAGAGGTGGAAATTGGTGCGTAGGCTGAAACAAGTGTTTGACTCCATTTGTCAGAGCAATGGCACAGATGAACTTGAGATTTGTTGGAACCAAAACTCCATTAGCAACTACTTTTATTACCTCTTGCCCATTTAACATTCATTGTATCTTTCCTCGCTGTAGTTGTAATAATATACTGTATGCTAAAGGTGCCAGTGCTATATGCTACATGTACTGCTGTTTTCACATTCACTGTTCATGAACTATTGATACAATTACCTTTCTCTCTCCCTATGTTGTCCTCCAGGTCAAATGTGCCGCCTGTATCTCCTCCTGTAACGTTAATGATTGTTTTGTAAAAATGAATGCTGAATGTAAATGTTTGTGTGTCTTTCTTTGTTGGCTGCCACAGGTTTAGCCCCTACGAGTGGTATAACCCGCACCCGTGCAATCCGGACTCAGACGTGGTGGAGAATAATTTCACCCTGCTAAATAGTTTCTGGTTCGGAGTTGGAGCTCTCATGCAGCAAGGTAGACGCCCCTGCCTGCCACTTCTTAAGTACACGTTCCACTCTTTGCTGGGGGTGACCCTCTTGTCCTAACCAGGCCCACGATTATGCATGGGTGCCTCTATGCATGTAGCTAGAGGCAGGATTGGTTGCCAAACTCATGGGTACAGTTGAGTATGAGTATGGAGTATGAATATTGAGTGTGGTTGGCTTGAGAGGAGTTTGGGTGTGTTGGGCTGTGGATTTGGTGAATGTGGATTGGTGGGCCGGAAAGGCCTCCAAATTTCTCCACATGCCAACCCACCCTCTCTCTCACACATATCACAATCCCCACGCCTCTACCCCCCCCCCCCCCACCCCCCCTCCATCTATCCCCTTCCTGCTCTGCTGGAAGTGAACCCACCCACCCACCCCAACCCCCTAACCTCCCTGTCCCCCATGTAATACTATAGAGAGCAAATGACAAGCACAGAGACAGTCACAGTGGGCTCTCTCTAGCCTGCCCCTGCACCCCTAAAATCTCACATGCTCTTTTGGGTTTCCTTGTTCCTTAAGTCTTTGTGCTGCCACAACTTCTCAACCTCTTATGCCATCACATGACACAGAAAGTCAAATTGATCGAGCATCATCTGAGATGAAAAAGAAATGATTTCATTCAAGACCTGCATGTTTATGACACTGTTTGCTGCTGCACTTCTAAACCTCACTTAGATTCTTTTACTGTGGGCCTCTTGCCAATGCAGCATACTGAGGACTTACTGATGGCTCGCAGTGCACTGGCTTAGTAGCATGGGTATGGTCTGGATTTGAGCTGCATCTGTCATGAAGTAGATCTGATAGCAGATGTACTTTGCTACCCCTCAAAAGCATTAGTTCAACGATTTTGCATAAACTGTAGTCCCATCTGTGTTTGTTAATTTGATGCCAAGAGGCACAGTTGCATGCAAAAGACAGTTGAGTAACAAAGGTCAAACGAATGTAAGTCACTGCTTTGTGTTTGGTGGAATATTTGTAATGGGAAATGGTAGTAACTATTTTTTTAAGATCACAGCTTTAGGAAGTTCATTTTTGAGTTGCGTGTTGTTATTGTTGTGATTATTTCTCAAATAATTTCATTCCAAAGTGCTATTTATTTTAAAAGACTATCCCTATGGTTCTACTTTGGTGCAAAAGAATTACAGAAGAATCATTTGTTGTTATTGATAAGTAGGTTATAACAGTTATATAATATGTCATGTATATATTCACAGTAGGTTTTTTTAGTGTCTGGTTCACAGTTCAACTCCGTATGAGCCACCAGTAGGTTCCCTAGAGTCCATGTTCAAAGTCACAGTTTCAGTGCAGCACCATTCTGTGTGTGTAAGAGAGTCTTTTTTTTAAAGCAAACTGAGATGTTGTGGCAGCAGGCAGAGGAGCATGTGGCGCAGGATATGGGAGCTGCGCCCCCTAGGCCTGTCTGTGCATGCCATCTCCATGGCGACTACAATGTAGAGAGGCTCCCCTGCCCGTGGCTTGCCCCACCCCCAGGAAACTGTGGGATGTGTTGTTTGGACATGACGTTACCTTGGGTACATGACAGTCAGCCCCAACCAGGTTTTGTATCGATTCCTGCCCGTTTGCCGCAGAGCGGTCAAAACCACACTGGGCGCTCTAGCACCAGTGGGCGGTAAGGCTTCTTAGCTGGTGGACAAAACAATGTTGTTGCTTTATGTTTTTATTGGTTTTGCCTTGTTTCATGTTTGTTTGTTTCTTTATATTTGTTTGTTATGTTATGCTCATGTTTATTTGTGTGTGTGTTTATGGTTTAGTGGTATTTTTTGTGTTGTGTGCCCTTCTATATCTGTTATATGTACTGTTTATCTATTATTATTATTATTATTATTATTATTATTATTATTTAACATTTTATATATTTATTCATAATATATTTTATTCTTTGCAGACTGTTATATTTCTCTACTGAGGTACCGTAAATGAGTACCGCAGGCTCCAGGGGATTATGGGTAATGGCTCTGTGGTTGGTGAATGTCGTCTTTCTCTGTGGCGGGCTGGCAAGGACAGAAAGAGAGACAGATAGAGGGAGAGGATGAGAGGTCAAGGAAGTAGAAAGAGAGACATATACAGACAGAGAGGCAGATGGTGGCAGACAAGGGGAAAAAAGAAAGAAAAAATGAGTGTTCTCTGTCTCCCATACACGGCGCACAGGGACAGAAGACTCCAGAAGGAAATGACTGTCATGTCCAAACTTGCTCCTCGACTGACAGGTCACTGAATGGACTGTGAGAAAGTTAGACAAAGGCCATCCGAGACACCCAGATTGAAAATAGCTCTGAGGGGGAAAAGTGCTTTCCTTATTTAGCTCTGAAAACAGAAAACAAAGGGGATGGATATCTTTCCCACAGTCCGTAGACTCAGTAGCTGTAGATGGAATGTGCGAGATCACGGCTTCCAGAATGGCTTGTGATTGCCTGTGGAGAGCTGCAGCCTTATTGCCCTCCTCTAGCCTTGGGCATGCCCACCACCACCACCTCCCCCACCCCTCCCCTGCACACACCTGCTCATTTAACCTGCATGGAATTGCAAGCAGACAGAACAAATGTAAAGAAAATAATCAGTGAGATAGTAAACCAGCCAGGTAGGTTTTTTCTCAGTAGTTCTTGAGACGATGAGAGGTCATTTCCAACAGATGATTTGATAGTCCCCTTTGATCCCTGTATGCATATGTTTTACCCTTGATTTTACCCATCTAGTGTAGATGCATGTGACCCCAGAGCCCAGTCAGTTAGGTTGAGAAACCCTCTAGGCTTGGTTCTGGTCCATGTCTGCAGAACCAGGCCCAAACTACGGTTCCGCTGAGCCCTTCTGCAGAGCCCCCAGAGCCTCTGGTGCTGACACGCACCCCCCTAGCGTCTGTCCGTCCCAAGGTGGGGGGCAGACAGCACCTTCTGACCTGGCTCTCTACTCTACTCTACCTCCTCACCAGGCTCAGAGCTCATGCCCAAAGCCCTTTCCACCAGGATCGTAGGCGGCATCTGGTGGTTCTTCACCCTCATCATCATCTCGTCCTACACGGCCAACCTGGCCGCCTTCCTCACCGTGGAGCGCATGGAGTCGCCCATCGACTCTGCCGACGACCTGGCCAAGCAGACCAAGATCGAGTACGGGGTGATCGAGGATGGCGCCACCATGGCTTTCTTTAAGGTGAGCGGTGATTGACCATACAAAAGCTCTCCCTCTAGGTCCTGTTTGTTATGCTGTGTGTCATCGATAAGTGCTTTCACCATATATGCAGTTTGCAAGTGGTCATCACAATATAATCCTTGGGAATCTGCAAAGGTGACATACAACACATCTATAGGAGTCATATTCACCCATAACACTGTGGAATACTCTGTGCTGGAAGAGTGAATGGGTTTACCATAACCTGTCACTTCAGAACTTATACTGTAGCATTTCAATGCACTGCCTCCAGTTCTGCAGTTTCCATCATAATTCTTGTGGTAAAATACTGTAACCAAATACGGAATGTGTTCCTTTCTCTACATAATTCACATCAGATGGTTTAAAGTGAAAATAGTATAGTGGATCCTACACTGGGATAGCAGCAGCTACACTGTTAAAACACAGCTTGCTAGTTGTTTTTAACACATCTCTGTGTCCAGATAGGGACAACACAGTTTGTGTTGTTTCCTTTTTTATCTGTTATACAATATGTGTTGAAAATAACACAGCTTGCATTGAAAACAACACAAGTTGTGTTGTTTTTTAACACATCTCTGTGTCCAGGGTTGTAATTCCAAGTACGTGGTTTAGTGACAAACCTGGGTAAGTTAACACAGAGTGGTGAAGTGGTAAACCTCCTAGTAGAAGAGCTGTATGGCTTCATTCTCTTAACAAAACAATGCCATAGGGCTCTTGTTGAAGGAGGTTTACCACTTTAACTTACCCAGGTTTGTCACTAAACCACGTACTTGGAATACCCCCCAGATAGGGAGAACACATTTGTTTTAAGAACGTATTTGGAAATAAAAGTTTGATTGCTTGCCCTGACAAAATCCAGAAGCATGTTAGAGTTTCTTCCCTGCTGGTGATAATGGTTGGACAGTCTAAGAGGGATATAATCCTAGCCGTTTAGCCGTGGATTTGACGCTACGTCTGCTAAACAGTCAAACTTGGGTTGTGTAATCCCCTCGGTGCTTATTCATGGGATGACTCGGCGGCGGCGTGTGAGATGCTCTTATTAAAACCACTGGTCGTTTCCCTGAACGTGCAGAACATACAGTATCTCCTCCTTGTCTGGATCTTTGTCCCGCTGCGCCTGTCAGAGCACTGAGGTTCATGTGAGGCGGAGACTGCCCAGTCGGGCATGAGTCGGGACGGGACCACACAAGGGTCGCCACTGTCTGCCACATTGTCATGAAATCTGTTTTTACAGATGCCTGGTACATCTTATGGACTTACATTTGTTCCTTATTTGTTCTTCTTTCTTCTTTCTCTATCCTTAAATGGCAAACTGGGAACAATGATTGTGTATTTGTTTAATTTGGGTTTTGCTCACTGAACTGAGACATGCTTCCTTTTCAAAACAGACAAAATAATCAGGATGATCTGTCTGTTATGTATTTTATATTTAATCAGTTTGTGTAAAATGTCATCGGAAGTTTACTGAAAGATTCATCAGAATCATGTCATCAGAAGTTTACTGAAACACACAAGACACACATTCAAATGTTTTTCTCAGTCTGTCTGCTAATGTCAGAGTTAGGGCTGAACGATTTATTGCATTTGCGATAATATCGCGATATGATGAAACATGATTTTCAAACCACAAAGGCTGCGATTTGTAATATGTGACGTCACCAAAACCCATTTATACTTGCGCTTGCCGACGCGCCACCGACTCTTCTCACCGACCACTGAAGAAGCAAAAAACGTAAACAAGAGGACCAGCTAACAGTGTCAAGAAAGGTCTGATCAGTAGAGCTACTTTGGTTAAAAATAAACCTCTTCATTACCTTTTGCTCGAACCTACCATGTCCCTGGTTCTAGTTCATAATTCCCCTGTGCTGCTACTCTGGCTGGTAACTTCGTTCACTTGTCCAGCAGCTGACGATTAAAACTCCACGACTGTTTAGGCTGCACAGCAGCCATTCACCTGTGCACTGGGGACTTTGTTTACTGGAGTACAGTGACATTGGGGGCATTTGCGATATCCAAGGGGGTTGGCGGCACAAACATTTCATCTCGCAGGTAATGAATTGATGCATAATGTTATCCGCAAGTAGTTGACACAGCTAACCACCAAAAACCCAGCTAATCTAACATTAGTTTACCAGCTAAAGCTCTAGGCTACATACATGCAGCTAACTGCTGATAACTTTGCCTGTTTAAAGAGTTTTGTCTCCGCGATTGGCTTTGTTGTGATATGAACAAACTAGTTAATTTGCATGCATGCGTATTGCGCTGCGGTGTTGATGATGCTAACCTTTAGTTAACACCGAGCTGAACGGTCATTCGGCCGCATTTATTTGCGCTACAACAATCTACAGTAGTTTGTTCCGATTCACGTGCAAGTAGCCTACAGAGGAGAGGAGCTGTGTGTGTGTGCGCGCGCGCGCGCGCATGGAGAGCACAGGACAAGGAGAAGCCGTGTCAGTGCCACTACATGTAGACCTATTTGCTAACTAACGAAAGAAGGTCATATCTACATGAAATAGAAACGAATCAGAATCATTAAATGTTTACAAGGCTGGAAGTTCAACAAATTTTGGTCTACTAATGTGATTAAAGTAGTTAAATAAAAAATATTCATTCATCAATCTTATTCAATGACCTAATGCCATCATAACATAGGCCTGGGCTCCAGGAAAGAACAGTTTATGTTTAACTTATCTAATTTTGTGTTGGTCATACTATAGAATAATATATTGCTTGTCTTTGTTGAATAAGACAGAAGATAAAGAGCTTAAAAATAATCGCATCGCAATCACAATATTGGTGAGAAAAATCGCAATTAGATTTTTTTCAAAAATCGTTCACCCCTAGTCAGAGTCTGTAAGAGAGCGAAATTAGTATCTTGTCAAGCCTGAGTTCTACAGATTATGCATGAATTGGCAATTACTATTGACAGTATTAAATGTCTCAAAGAGAATATATACACAGCTTACACACTCCTAGTGGAATAGCATAGTCTCTCCTCTTTCATTAGTTTGAGCATCATCTAGCCATCTTAAACTCTGTTGAGGCTGATGTTCTTGATTGAATGGTTGATCGTCAGATTGACCATAAACAGCATGTATTGATTGTGATGTATCGATGTGCTGTCAGTCAATGAGGACTTCTCAATCTCAACAGCATTCAACCTTTCAGCAACTCAGTAGATGGAAGTCCCGAGCAGTCAATGTAATTATTGACTCCAATTTGCTCTACAAAATAGAATAAATAATACATGCATAATATTAGTAAATTATGTAAATGCTAACATGGAATATTCTCGGATGAATTCTAAAAGCCCTTTTTTTCCATTTCCTCCACTGAAGTATTTTTCTTCTTTTCTTGTCTTGAACATTACCACAACAGTGGACCCCATGGGCTCTCTTTACAATAACACACTGAATTATTAAATGACCACAAACCACGTTCTATCTCTTACTGCCAAATAAAATTACATCTAATTAAGGGGTTCTCACCAAGTTGGAGTGAGCCAGAGAGAGAGAGAGAGCACATGAGAGAGTGAGAGAGAGAGAGAGAGAGAGAGAGTGCTGAGGAGCACCTAGAGGGACCTGAATAGTACAGCAACCACCGCTGCCGCTGCCGCCGTTCCAGGAAAGATGACCTCTGGTTGTGGAGCTCAGAGTTGTTTCGCTGCAGCTCAAAAAACCATCAGTGCTGTCTCTGGAATAATGATTTGAGCAGGAACAATTCCAGGCATGAGAGAGAGACAGAGAGAGAGAGAGAGAGAGAGAGAGATGGAATAAGAGCCTCTACTGAGCCTTCACTATATGAGAGACTGGAGGGGCTTTAGGATGTAAATGTAATATAATGGGTTTTAATGGGCAGTTGATAGATGGTTACTGGGTCTGGGACATGCTTCCCAGAATATATAGATATATATATCAATATATCATAATGCCATAATCTCATCTACATACAAAAACAGGTGTCTAGACAGATATCTTTGGACATACTGTATGTAATTGATGTATGCATATAATCATGCTCCAAAATCCTGCTCGATCATGCTTTCACGCACACACAAACATAAATATACATAGACACACACACACACACGCACACACACACACATAAATACACAGACACATTTAGACAACCACACACACACACACACACACACAGCCATTAATCTGCCCTACCTCCACCATCTCTTCTGATGAGGCAAGACGTGAGCAGGGGGCCCAGTTTCACAAAACATTTTGTCTTACGCTCCTGTACATTAGAAGTTTCTAACTAAAAATGTATTCTTGTAAATCCTCTTCTTCAAGCTCCTGGGACCAACTTTAGCAAAAGAGAATAAATAGATAAATATTTGACATCAAGGGTACAAATTGAATAACAGAAAATATGTTGCCCACAGAGCAAGCGTCTTTGTACAATTTTCAAAATGCATTAGTATACATCTGTGTAGACAGGAGCTAGTTTATTTGTACAATAAAATATTACATTCAATTTCATGTTGGCACTGAGGGGGTTGTTTTGGCTAGTTGGTGATGTATTGGATCCCTTACAAGCTCAATAAATATTCTCTGATGACTGAGACAGTATCTTTTTAGTGATACTGCATCTGCATTTAAAGCAACATTTTCCATTTTTTTTGGAGTTAGGTTTGATTTAGGGGTCCTCACAGCTTCTTACATTGGTGTTTTTGCACAGGGCCTTTGTGAATTAGGACTGACAGTCCATCATTTTTAGGAATTTCTCTTTAATCGGCGAGTCATGAGCTACGTTCCACCTTCAGATGCTGTGTGAAAACGTCTGTTATGATCCTGCTGAGCCTAAACGAGTAAAAAACAGTCGCTTATAATCCAGACATGTACTTTTTTGAGGTGACGTGCAGTCCAGACATGTACTCTTTTTAGGTGACTGGACGTGCAGTACAGACATGTACTCTTTTGTACTCTTTTGTGGTGAGTGGACGTGCAGTACAGACATGTACTCTTTTGTACTCTTTTGTGGTGAGTGGACGTGCAGTACAGACATGTACTCTTTTGTACTCTTTTGTGGTGAGTGGACGTGCAGTACAGACATGTACTCTTTTGTACTCTTTTGTGGTGAGTGGACGTGCAGTACAGACATGTACTCTTTTGTACTCTTGTGGTGGGTGGACGTGCAGTACAGACATGTACTCTTTTGTACTCTATTGTGGTGAGTGGCAGTGAAAGAGCCCACAAACACTGCTGCTGCAGATCACAGACTGGATCATGTGAACCAGCCATATCAACAGAAAGATCACAAAGATTAAAGTTCGTCTGTCATGACCTAGGATGAGTTTCACAAGCAGTCTTGTGCTACAAGCACTGTTACTCTCTTTTGCTTTCACTGGATATAGCGCAGTAATGCTGGGAAGGAACATAGTTCAAATCAGCTGTCTTTCATCAGCTCTGGATCTGGGGTGAAGACAACGGCCAGCCCCTCTTTTTGTCATTCCTGCATCTGATCCTGCTGCGTTCACCCTCTCTCTCTCTCCCGCTTCGCTGCGTTCACCCTCTCTCTCTCCCACTTCGAGGCGAGGCATGGCGCGGCGCTCCATCACGTACACAGGCATCCCTCTCTACACTTCAAAAGGCATTGTGATCAAACAGTGGAGCTGGTGCTCTTTTTGCAGGCGGCTCCTTCCAAGAACGCCCATCACCAGCGCTTTTAGGCTCTCGCTCTGCCCTCTCCTTTCACCACTCTCTTACTTTGCATCTCTCTCTCTCTCTCTCTCTCTCTCTCTCTCTCTCTCTCTCTCTCTCTCTCTCTGTGGTTCTCTCTCGACATCAAAACAATCTGCGGCCGGATTTAGCTGAGCGCAGCACCCCCCTGCTCACCTCCACTCTGCTGCCCTTGAGGCGTTTTTTGTCCCTCTGTTTGTGGAGCCATCTAATCCCCCCTCTCTCTCTCTCTTTCCCTCTCTTTATTTCTCTCTATCTCTCTTTTCATTTTGTTTGTCTTTCCTGCTCACTTTTTTTTTTGCCCTTATGCCTAACCACCGTGATACTGCCGTCATCACTTTTTTAAATTCAGTTGTGGAGGTTTTTTAACATTAAATTAAATCAGTGGTCATCATCTCTCTACATCCATCACTCTTGGTTTTTCCTTAGCCTCTTTGTCTTTTTTTTATCTGTGCAACTATACATCCTGCTTTCTCCATCAGCAACTGTTCAGGTCTCTCTCTCTCTCTCTCCCTCTCTCCCTCAGAATTTCTCTCAGACTCACACATTCTCCCCCATCTTGTCTTCTGCAACCGCAGGAAAACTTTTATGTTATTCTTTTTTCTCTAATCCTCCACTATGCCTGCAGGCCTCTGTTAACCAGAGGTGAGTTTATGGCTGGTGTAGGCTGGGAGGGCTGACTAACATCACACACACTAATGCAATCGGACCAGCAGGCTCAGGGAGGAGGATGAGGGTGCGGGGTGTGGTGTGCCTGGTTGTATGCATCACCTCGGAGGCTCAGGCAAATTCAAGTCTAATGCATCCCAGTGATTCCAAATGAGTCAACAAAGTTCATTTACAATAAAGAAAAAGCTACATCTAATTATATTTATTGAATAATTTTAAAGATTTCATTATTACACATATTTGTTCTTTCTGTAAGAGTTTTTACAGACAAAAGATATTTCATTGAGCTATGCTCAGTTTCTATCATTTCCACAAGACAAATCAGGGCTCGCTAACCTTTCACTGCTGAGCCTCTTTATACCATGCGATGGATGTTATTCTACATTCAAATGAAGTAAACGTTGTTTAAACTGTGTCTTCTGCACAAATCAGCTATAGCCAAACATGTAGTCAAACACATAGTATCCACAGAATGAAAGGTATCACAAACAGTTGTTATATCTTTACAGTAATTTCCTCTGTATTAGTCGCATTGTGTATAAGTCAAGTCAAGTCAAGTTTATTTATATAGCACATTTCATACACAGAGGTCATTCAATGTGCTTTACATAAACAAAACCAAACGATAATAACAAATAAAAGCATAGAAGGGCAATATAGTCAAAGAATAGTTAAAAGGTAAAGATCATAATAAAAAGAAAACATAAAACACAAGGTAAAATCATTTAAAAATAAAGAATAATTAGTAAGCAAAAACAAAGGCAAAAGTAGTAAAAAAAGTAATAAAAGACAAAGTAGAATAATTATCGAGGCAGATTCAGAATTTGTAACTCGGTATAAGCCGCAGGACATTGTTTTATGCTAGTTAAAAGAAACAAAACCATATTAATACCATATTAACTGACCCCGTGTATTAACCTCATAAGGTTGAACGTTAGGCCCTGCACTGACACTAGCATTATAACCAACATAGTTTGCTTATATATATCAGGGCTCTACACTAACATTTTTTTTTTCAGGAGCACTTGTGCGCCCAAGTTAAAAAATTTAGGAGCACAGACAAAAATTTGGGCGCACAGTCAGTTCTGTACTTAACTTACACATCTAACATTATACTGCAGCTAACAGTTAAACATGCCAGTGCACCAATTGCGAATATTAAGAATGACTGACAACATTTAGGCTACAGGAAACAGGATTTTAAAGATCAGTGCCTATTTTATTTTCAGTCTGTTCTATTTTCCTACATTTTGTTAATGTAAAATAATATAATACATTGCCATATTTGCATTTAGCCTGTATATCAAGTATCCTGCCAAATGTAGGCCAATTTATTTATTTGTTAATCCATCTATAGCTAAACCAAATATGCCCATGGTGACCTATCTGACTGCATACTTAAATTTTCCCCTTGAGGATCAATAAAGTATCTACCTATCTATCTATCTATCTATCTATCTATCTACTGCCTAATACTACTACTAAAACAGTCAATTTTTTTCTTCCACAAAACCCAACATAGGCTAATCAAGGATATATGTTTTATACTTTTAGTTTTTATTTGAAATATCTGCATTGATGGGGGCAGTAGGCAAACGTTAGGCCTACTTTCGTTTTGCACTTCAGCTTGTATTCGGTGTAAACAAACAAGCATGCGTGGAAGCCTGGAGTTGTCAGTAGCGTTCTACCTTTGAATAAAATGGGAGTATTACGGGAGGCTACTTTTGTGCCGGTTCGCTACAGCTATATTTTGCTTATTGCAGCCAATACGTCAACTGGGCTAAAAGGCATGTTAGGTTACCTTTCCTTCTCTTACTGCATTCTCAGAATCTCATTCTGTTCCTCCTATATCCAATGAATTCGGTAATTAGAAGAACTGATTTCTTCAATCTTTGCATCTTGGCTGGCTAGTCTAACTTTCCGCTTTTTCTGCGTGCTCTTGGATTTGATAGAAGCAACTACTAGCGAGTCACAACGCGAAACTGCTAACATTGATGGGAGGTGTAGTTTTTATGCATTCGCGACGTGATTCTATGGTTTGCACCAGTAATGTTTCTCGATGTTGCGGTGTATTTTGTAGACAAACATTGACATGGTTAGAAGTCATTCGCCTAAATATTTTTTTGCACTCGCACGGCATCATTTTTACTCGCATGTGCGAGTGAAATGGGCGCACAGAGCCCTGTATATATATATATATATATATATATATAGCATATCAGGGGCGTCATGCAAGCCAAAATTCAGAGGGGGCACAATCAGGCAATTTTTTTTCGGGGGGTACCATTACAATGCAGTTTGGAAGGGACAGAAATACCTTAACAGAGCAAACAGCAACCCTCATCTATCTGAGGACTAAGCTAAAGTATCTATTTTGTAAGTTAATGTAAAACACATAGGTTGGTCATCACGGTCATAGCGATCCTATATAAAACAACTTTAGGCCTCCTTTTAAAAGGGTATCCCTTTTCACTACATGGATTAGCTGCCACGTACGTGAAGAGAACAAGTGGAGATTGAGAAACATCCAACGCAATGCCTTGGTAGGCCTAATGTTATTAGGTTGGATTTTGTAGTCACTGCAAATTTAACACCCTCGTTTCTATGATACTGGAAACAATTGAAACAGGAGAGTGTGCCAAATATTTGTAATATGTGTAAGAGTTTGCGGTCAACATCAAATCCATAGTTCTAACTATTTGATCGCCAAGTCAAAATTTCCTGGTCAACCACAAATAATTCCACTACTTTTTATTGCTTAGCTAGACTATTTACCACTTCAACACCATTGACTGTAGTATCTGTTTAAACTGTAACTGAAACAGTTCAACTGTTCAAACTGTAGCGTTAACTGTAACAGTTCAACACAAGCAAAACATTGCGAGCTCAATGCTTGTGTGAGTTGTTGGGGAACATACACAGACACCAATTTTAGGAAAAGGGTTAATATTGACTGTTCAGCTATTTTGGTAGCCTATGGTTTATTACACATCCAGAAGAATGCATTTGAGTCGTTATAGGCTCTGGCTTATTATGGAGCATAATAGGAACAAGTTATGACCAAAAAATTATCAGGGAGGAAAGATCCGAGGGGGCACGTGCCCCCTTTATTTCAATGGGCATGACGCCACTGAAGCAAATATATATTGTGTATATATACATTAAGAGTTCAGATGCAAAACCCTCTTAATCCTGAACATACCATGGTTATACCAAAGATCCACTTTAACCCTCTCTGGTTATACTTTTACCTAAGGGACATAACATGATGACAAAACCTCAATGCACTTATTCATGCACATCAGGTTGCATCTTATAAGAAGACTAATGGACATTCTTACATACTTATCACAGTAACAGTTATTTTCTATTGATTTATTTTGTTCATTTATATGTACATTAATATACACACGGCACAATCATTTAAATCAAATGACCCAGCATTTCTAGCAGCTCCCCTGCATGTTCTAATGAGTGAGGTTGCCTCAGGGTTTAGAGCACCCTTCACCAGTCATTGTGTCTGGGCAGGCAAGTGACACATGGACTTCTTTGTTGGCTTCTGTGCACCCATCACCGCAGCCTTGGCCTTTGGATATGCAGCAGCACTAGTCTGTCAGTGCTTCTCCAGCTGCATCCTCCAGCACGACTCCTGACTGCATGGGAACATAAGATGGCCATTGTCTCATAGCGTGGTCTCACAAGACTAAGCAGGGTTCCATCCAACTAAAATAGCATAATCCACATCACACAGACGCCTGCCAAAGAACCTGCCGTGTACGCTGAGCTGTGGACGGAATTAGCTTTCCTTACAAGTGTGTGTGTGTGCCTTTGGTGTCGATGAGGCATTGCGAACAATATCTGTCAAATCTGTTTGGGTGGATGATTGGTCGGGTGGGATGGAGATGGGGGGGGGGGGGGTGAATACAGTGTTTGTGTTGATGGTGTTCTGTTTTCTCCCTCTCCCGTGATTCCTTTGATTACGACCCTTTGAAAAATATGCAAAGCACTTTGCCAACCAAGACGTCTTAACAATGGAATGTGTGTCTGTAGGAGGTGGACCCTAGGGACAGGCTGTCTCTCAGTCCACCTGTACAGGCATGCAGACACACACACACACACACACACACACACACACACATGCACACACCCTCACACATGCACACACATACACACACACATATACACACATGCATACACACACACACTCTCTTACACACAAACACACACAAACACACTAAACATCCACTAACATTCAGTTACATCTGCCTGACAGAACAAAACATTAGTAAACACATATACATACTCAGACACATCTTACTGGAACATCTGAAAATTATTCTAACGTACATCCAACACGGACATGTACAATCTCTGTCACACTAACGAGCATGTAGTGTTACAAAAACACCCCCATAACACACACACACACACACACACTAAAGCCTTTCCCCCACAACTGCTCTGCTCTCTGCTTGTGACTCCTGCATGTTTGGGCTGATTGCGAATGAATCCATAATGCTATGCTGTCACTGGATGAACATAATGAGAGCCTACATTTAAAATGGACACCCACAGGCCCGCTGCTAGTTACCCTGTCACTTTGCCACCAAGGATTACAGGCGTACTTTGACACTACCAGTCAGGGGCATGGATTTCACGATGTTGCTGTAACTTTACTTTTCTGAAACACAGGCTGCTTTTAAATGCTCAGAAATGGTCACAAAGAGGGGACAAAACGATCCACTCCTACAGCGTTAAATATGGTGTCTTGTTTTTTTTTCACTCTCTTGTGAAGCTTTGCCACTTCCTTGGTCTGTAACACCACATCCTCTCAGTCCTTCTCAAAGCGAACGTGACGAAAGAGCGTCTGCTGCTGTGCACATTTCAAACACATCTACAGTGCAGCAGCTTTTGTGTCCAGAGAAGAGGAAGGCCATTATTGGAGGCCATTACATTTCTTGCTAGGTGCTTTTTTGTTTCGGAATGTGTTGTGTGGCATAACCTTCTCTGGTCGTGACAAGCTCTCTCACAGAGGAGGATGAAAAGGTGCAGAGGTCTAATGGTTTGTGCTTGATTAAAGGTTGTCATGCTGGGCCATACTAGAGTTGGGCCATTCATCTTTGCTGTGACTGTGAGCATCACGGTTGCCCCAAAAAGAATGGATGGACAAAGAGAAAAGGCCAGTGAGACACTGGCCCCTGAGGTCACCGCTGCTAATTACAGATGCTGATACATGCAAATGGAAGCAGAGGAGCAAGTCGCGCCCAGTACTTAGTGCTGCATTAGGAGTAGCAGCTTTTGTTAGCGAAAGGCCAAGCAAAGAGATTGACAATTTACAAATGTCATGGCGACACACGCTGAACTACATGATTATGGGCTTGTTGTCATGTGCCCTCCGCTTGTCTGTCCCACTAGAGAAGAGAAAAGAGCGGGAGAGAGATGGGTACCATCTCAGAAAACATATCTGGTCTGCTTGTAGAGAAAACCTTATACTTAATCTGTAAAGGGTAATGTGAAATATCCCCTCTTGAGTTTTATGATGAAGAATAATCCCATGCTTTATTATTCTGCAGTTAATATCAAGTTCCGGACATAACTTAAATTAGGTTGTTGGCTTGAATGGTATTGAGATCTCTACAAGCTCACTCCTGGTTTGCTTGTGTAATTGTGTTGTTTCAGCAGAACTGAAATTGCCCTGCTTTCTCAGTAGAAACAGTTACCTGATCAATGACTTCCACAGCGCTGCTGAGAAAGAGGACTCTTGTTAGACCTTTGAATGAAGTTGGTGGAAGTTCGGTCCAACTGAAGTTAAGAATAGTCTTATTAAAATGATTCAGTTGAGTTCCAGATTTCTTTCCCCTGGCCAGTCTTGGCATAGTGCCCCCATGGTGCTAAAGAGCTATTTTATTGCATGGACATAAAGGTTCGATATTGAGCCTTTTTGAGAATAAAAAGGTCCATTGCCGAACAGACTCTGCTCAGTGTGGATGGGCGTGTTGCATTTATGGTGAGTTATGAAGAACAGGTCTTTCTTTGTGCACCCCCTCATATTTCACTCTCTCTCTCTCTCTCTCTCTCTCTCTCTCTCCTCTGTCCTCACCTCTCCTCTGCTCCGTGGCTCGAAGAGTCCTCATCCGTCAGCGAGTTTGCCGTGTCACCGTTAACAGACTTCGGCTAAGTGACTCCCCGCTCCAGAGACACAGAGTGGCGGGCGGTGGCGTCTCGTAAACCCATGCATTACACCCCCTTTTATGAGCCATACATCCGGTTTTACTGCCTTCTCAGGAGAGCGCCTGCACAGATCTGTACCCTCTCCAGAATCGGACCTCACAGAGCAGACCCACCCCCCCGCTCTGACCTGACAAGCAAATTCCGTTAAAATGCCAGCAAAGTTGAGGCAGGTTGAAATCCACCCACCGTGAGCTCACAAGTGCCTTGTAAATGCTTGACTGTGGAGTTTATCACCCATTTTACTCCGATCCCAGGTGATGTCATTGTGATTAACACGTGTGCGTCTCCAGCTTCTCACCGTTTCATTTAGAGTTCCGACAGCGTTGTTTACCAAATTTTTGGTGCGTAGCAAATTAATAGGGAGAGAGAAAAAACGCCACAGCGAATATTGAATGAGGCTATGCTAATTCATGGCCACTTGGGCATGATCAAAGGATTACGGGAGGTGCTGGTCTTAATCAACCTGCATCCTTCAGACTGACACAGGAAGTCTCAGACAGGAAACTAACTTGGGTATCTGCACCAAAGTTGGTGAGATAGCAACCTGTGATGGTAAAAGACATTGTAGGTTACGTGTGTGCATGTGTGTGTGTATGTGTGTGTGTGTGTGTGTGTGTCTGTGTGGATGAGAGGCAGATAGAAAATATGTGTAAGTCTGTAGGTGTGTGTGTGTGTGTGTGTGTGTGTATGTGGTGTGTGTGTGTGGATGAGAGAGAGATAGAAAATATGTGTAAGTCTGTAGGTGTGTGTGTGTGTGTGTGTGTGGTGTTTGTGTGTGTGTGTGTGTGTGTGTGTGGATGAGAGACAGAAGTCTGTAGGTGTGTAAGTAGCGTGTGTGTGTGTGTGTGTGGTGTGTGCGTGTGTGTGTGTGTGTGTGTGGGTGTGTGTGGATGAGAGAGAGATAGAAATTATGTGTAAGTCTGTAGGTGTGTGTGTGGGGGTGTGTGTGTGTGAAGGGTGGTGGGGTTAGCTGGGAGAGGGCTTAGTAAAACTTTGAGCCTTGTGATCTCCAATACAAGGGATTGCTAGGGTTGGAGATTTGACATGCAGGTTTTTCCAAGTCAGAAGTGCAAGCCGACAAGAATGTCGCTGAGATAAGACCCGAGGAGATGAATGTAACCAAACAACTCTGCATGGAACAGAATATATCAGACACACAGAGCCATGCAGACCAGAAACAAACAGTACTAAGGACTGGAAATGTGTCTGTTTCTGGGTAATTCGTTTCCTGGGTAAACTAGTCAGGTTGCCTTCACACACAATGAAGAGTCAGGATGTTCGAAGTTATGAGATTATTGGGCGGTCAAATGATTAAAAATATTTCAATATAATTAATTACATATTCTGTAATTAATTAATATATATTTAATCGCATGTATCAATATTTGCTATGAACATATTTAAAAATATTTCAATTCAAATAAATGTATTTAATTTCATTAATTTAATTTAATTAATTAAACGAATAGCCAAGCCAACATTATAGACCTTAAAGTTCAACGTCTCTTTTATTATCATTTTCACTGTCCTGACGCAGGAGTGTCAGTTTTTAGAAGTTTCCACTCACTGTCAATGAGTTAGTTGGTTAGTTAGTTAGTCGGTCATAGGTAGTAGCCTAAACAATAAGTTTGCACTGAACGCCTGGTCGGGAGTGGCTTGACAAGGCTGGCTGCTAGTGTTATTTCGCTATTATCATCAAGGGGTATGCTAGCTTGGACCTCTGTGCTGCTTTGCATTGACGTGATATTTCAGACTTGACAAACTCTTATGGTACGGAAATTCCTTACAGAGATTACAGAGAATGATGCCCCTGTCAACAGTTTCATCTGGGCATTACGTAAATGCTCCATTCACTGGACTAAGCAACACTTTCTCATCTGCCTCCTTCAGTGACTACAGTCACTGTGGCTAGAATTGCGCTGGGTCAAAGGTTAGAGTTCTTTTTTTTTAAGATGTAGTTTTTTTTTTTTCTCTGATTAATTAATTAATTAATTAATCGAAATGAATGCGTTATTTTGACAGACTTAAAATATTAGTGTCATTTCTTGATTCACTGAAGCCATGCATGTGTGTTTAAAATGTGTTTGTGACACATTTTTACATTTTGAACAGGCTTTAATATTACGGTGGCTTGCATCATGCCACAAATATTATTTTCAGTGTTTCACAACTGAACTGGTATTTATCAGTGATCCCCTTTGGTGGATTGGAGTGTCAAATGTTTATGGATGGATCCTGTTTTTTTTTTTTTTTTTTTTTTCTATGTGCCTACCTCGGGTTGACTTTGAGCTTTAGTTGGTTATCTGTTGGATTTACGAGTCTGTCTCGGCCCCGACGGGCATTATTGGGGAGGTGGAGATGGAAAGGTGAGGTGTGTGTGTGTGTGTGTGTGTGTGTGTGTGTGTGTGTGTGTGTGTGTGTGGGTGTGTGGTGGTTATCCATCCCACCCGCCCCTCTGTCTTTGAGGGAGGGCTCCTCTGCCTTATCAGCACTCTCTAGTCTGCATGCTCAATCTCCTGATTTGTCAAGGGTGACTCGGAGAGATTCTGATAGGCACTTCGCAAATCAGCCGGTTGATCTAAAATATCGACCCGTCACAGAAAGTCATTACACACAATAATGGCAGATCGGACCTTGAAGATGTGGCTTAATTGGGTTCCAAATGCCTTCGAAAAATGGCCCTTGTGAAATAAGTGGACCTGTAGTCTTTTAAATTGTGAGGTATCTTTACCTTGATGACAGCTCTATCACGATCACACATGATTTGAAAACTAAAGCTACCATTTTACTTTCAGGAAACATAATCAAATCTGCTAAGCACTGGTAACTAAACTAAATGACAGAGGAACACAAACGTTATAGAAATCATGCATTTGAGACAGTAAATCTAGCATTACAACCTTTTGACCAGTGCCAGTCTTGATGTCTTACTAAATTAGTAAAGCAGTGGGCAGTAAAAATACCGAATGGGTACTGTATGGGAAGTATAACAGAAAAATGAACAGCCTTGAATTAAATTACATCTGTTTCTGTGGTTGTGCAATAGTCTAAACTTGAACTAATCAGTCACGATGTGCATGCAAATACAATAGTCTTAAATCATCCTTCATGGTATGTTTATTTTCATATCTCTCAGAAATCAGGAAATGTGTTCACTTGAGCATGTATCTTTTGTTAAGTGCACCCCTCCTGCGGTTGGTCAGAATCATTAGCATTGTCTTTGGTTAGTATCGGTGTTGCCTTAACCTCAGATAATGAGACATCCTGGGAAAGGAGGAGAGTTCAGCTCAGACGAAATTAATGACATGTTTGCTAATGACATTTAAAAAATAATTGCATGTAAATCATTTGGCATGCTCCAACACACCCACACACACACACACACACACACCGAGCTCATCTCTTATACAGAGTAAACTTTCTCCCACTCACTCGCTTCAGTTTTAAGCATTTGTTTACTCGCTTGCGTGTGTGTGTGTGTGTGTGTGTGTGTGTGTGTGTGTGTCTGTCTGTCGGCCTTGTGGTGGCTGTCTACCGCATCCAGAGCCAGTAAGCAGATTTATGTCAGCGTAGATTTAATTTGCAGTCTTTGCTCAGCTCTGCAAACTGCAGATGGTTTCCCATCAACACAAAACTAAATTCCTTTGTACAAGCTGAGATGGCGTAGTGCCTTTTTACCTCCCCAGCATACCGCCTCATTTGTAACATCGAGTGTAACGTCAGGTGTCAAGCGAGTGCAGCAAGGAAGGCAGCAGTTTACATGCAAATACCCTCCAAAGGAGATGTGAATTAATGGTGATTTTTTTTGTAATAAAAAAGTATGAATCTTATGTAACAATTCCTTGTGTAGTATATTCCCTCAGGAAACATGAGTACTGGTGTTTCTTGTTCTGAATGGGTCTAAGGATGCTATAAAACTGGTTGTTGTACAGTGCCCATGGAAATCCAGAATAACAGTGGATTATGGCCATTACTCCACTCGGGAAAGCACAATATTGGGTCTCACCCACACTGTACAATCCCGCATATTATTTTATGGTGTTCTTGCTGTATCAGATCCATACTACATGGGTATATGTGCTCTCTATTTCGTTCAATCTCGCTCTGCATCTCTTTGAACCAGCATCTCTGCATTTAGTAACAATTTGCATTAAAAACTGAGCAAGGTGGTGTGGTTGATTAAAAATACGATGAAGACTTCTGGTAAAACGTTGTTAATAAACCACTCTGGGAGCTTATAGAACAGTGTGTGGGTATCTTTTTATTTTTCAGTTGATTAAAAATATGTTATGATATCATATATGTCCATGAATATGTACAGTGTCTGCATGCTGCCTTACTGTTGCGCTCCTCATCCCTCCAGAAAACCAAGATCTCCACGTACGACAAGATGTGGGAGTTCATGAGCAGCCGGCGTCACTCGGTGATGGTGAAGAGTATGGAGGAGGGCATCCATCGCGTGCTCACGTCCGACTACGCCTTCCTCATGGAGTCCACCACCATCGAGTTTGTCACTCAACGCAACTGCAACCTCACGCAGATCGGAGGCCTCATCGACTCCAAGGCCTATGGAGTGGGCACGCCCATGGGTATGTGCAGCTTTCCCCCATCAGATGATCTAATACAGTGGTTGTCAAACTGTGGTACGATTACCACTGGTGGTACGCAGACTCTCTCTAGTGGTACTCCAGGGGTCTCGGAAATGTTTTTTTTTTCATAAAGATGAAATAATCACTTCAAATTATATCAAAATATATACAATAAAAAATCCTTAATCACTGAAGTTAAATTTAAACTAGTTTTTTGTCTTTCTTGGGGGGGAAATTATGTAAAACAGTATGTACAATGTAAAATATGTAGTTTATTTTGTCTACGCTACTGTATTTTAATGCTGGTCATAATGGTGGTACTTGAGCTAATTGTTTTCTGAGGTGGTACTCATTGTGGAAAGTTTGAGAACCACTGATCTAATAGAAAGCATGAATCATAAATTACGCTTTAAGGGAATTAGTGAATTTTTGCCACATGAAGACAGATTTGTTTTGACTGTGACAGTGGCCTGCTGCACTGAAGTCACGGATCAATATTCTAGGAATTAATTATTACAAAAGGAAATAACTTCTCCAATCAGCTGCACCGGTCAGTGAGATAAATACTGCCTTCCTTGTTCATAGCCCATTTTTGTCCATATTCTAAACTTGTTAATTGCTGGATCTTCCATAAGTTGTTGTATATGCAATGCAAGCTCAATTACATGGCTATTACATAAGTATTACTATAATGCTTCTGATTTGTGGTATTTGCAGGCAGATAAAAAAAATGCATATGGTATTGGCACAAAAATCAGTTTGCAATGAATACTGCCCTCCCCCAAGCTGTTGACAGCAATTTCCATTATGCATTAAAACATACAGTACAGTACATTTTCCCTTTTTTTCTAGAAGTCTTTTTTTAATGAACTTTTGTTTCTTTGCATACACAAGTAAAAACCCACAGTCTGAATCGGTTCTGCTTGCAGAGTAGCTCTGGTCACAGAGTTAATATGCAGATGGTGTATGGCTTTGACTTCATTTTGATAAATGACTCAGTAATGCCTCAGCGTAGGGTTAGCTTATAGGGGCTAGCATCTCAGTAAATTAATACACCACCTAGTGCTCTTGCTCACTGGATGTTTGAGATGGGGAGAGAGAGAGAGAGAGAGAGAGAGAGAGAGAGAGATGGGGTGAGTGAAAGAGAGAGTGGGAGCCCCTAGGGTGAACAAGGGAGGAAATAGATGAATATATAAAACAAATAAATGAATGAAAAACGCGGTGGTGCTGTGCGATGGTCTCCCACTCCCGTGAGAAGGAGGCTGAGGAGGAGTGGGATCTGATTACCGGGCTCAGCGGCAGATTGTCTTAATCCTGTTATACAGGCAGCCCCTAGCTGTGTCAGCTGCACAAGCAGGGGGGGTGGGGGGAGTCTCCTTTAAGTACCTGACTTTTCAGAAAAAGAGAGAGAGAGAGAAAGAAAAAGTCTTTCATGGCATCACCTGGAGACATTCAAACACAATGACCCCACACTATGTTAAGGCTCGTCACTCGTCTCTTTGGTCTTTTTTCTTTTGTCTTTCTCTTTTTTGAAGTAATGGAATTAGAGTCTCTGTGTTACCTTTCCCAAGGATTAGACAGTTTCTTTAAAAGTATTCAGGGTGTGCTATCTGAAGCACAGCCATGTGTGTGTGTGTTGGGTTAAAATGGCGCCGTTCAAGAAGGTACAGCAGCACACTTAGCCATATGTTTGATTTCCTGAGTAAACACAACTCATTTTAACAAACAGCTCAACTAAGCTCAGCTCGTGTCCGCTAGCAGCTGAAGCGGTAGCACGTGAACATTCCCACACTACTCTTGTAGCCTCTGGAAGATCTGGTGTAAGGGAGGATTTATGAGCACGAGGTAACACAAGGAAGCTATTGTTGAGGAAGCTATTTTGTTTGAGGTGTTAACACACCTCGAAGTGAATGCTTATCCTATTTAATTCACTAAAATGGCTTTATTTTTATTTACACAATAGGAATGTGGCCTTAAAAAACTCAAAATTTCTAAGCTACAGAAAAACAATGGCAGGTGGTGTGTGTGTGTAGTGAAGCATAGCATATCGATGCACACCGTCTCTGAGCGAGTGTTCTCTCCGCTCAGAATCCCAAGTGCCTTCACTTTGAACACAACAAATGTCTGAATGTTTGAAGAAGCACCTTGATGGGGGTTTCAAAGGCCTTCCTCGGCCATCTCCACTGTGCCTGTCTCTGTCATCGGCCCCTGCCATGTAAACGAGATGAGTAATTGACCAGCCATGCAGGCCCAGCCATGTGCAGGGCAGATGCTTGATTGGGATCATTAGGGAGGCGGACTCTTATCTTAAAGTGAGAGACAGAGGGAGCAAAGATGGAAAAAGATAACCTCAATGCATCATGGACAATCCTAAACATAATATCCTGCTGGCAGTGTTAGGTTATAGGTGAACAGGAGACATCAATTTGTATTTCTCTGTGTGTGCATCTGTGTGCTGTTGTGTGTGTGGAGGAGGGAGAGGAAGTTAGAGATAGAGATCAAAAATATATAGAACACTTGTACTACAGTAGAGCATTTGTGTGTGATGTGTGGTTGTGTGTGTACACATGCACGTGAGTGATTTTTTTGATGGGTTTGTGCTTCCAGGAGTAGAGAGGGAACACAAGGGGAGGGAGAAAAATATTTATCTGTGTGTGTCTGTGTGTGTGTGTCTGTGTGTGTGCGTGTGTATGTGTGTATGTGTGTATGTGTGTTTATGTATGTGTGTGCGTGTGTCTCTGTGTGTGTGTGTGTGCTGTATTTTTGAGAGAAACAGGGCACAGGCGTATTTGTTTGAGCTGGTGATTTATCCCTCTGTGAGTGTGCTGCTCTTATGTGTGTGTGTGTGTGTGTGTGTGTGTGTGTGTGTGTGTGTGTGTGTGTGTGTGTGCGTGCGTGCGTGCGTGCGTGCGTGCGTGCGTGAGCGTGCGTGCGTGCGTGCGCGTGTGCGTGTGCGTATGCGTATGCGTATGTGTATGTGTGTGTACTGTACAGTATGTGTGTGCGTGTATGTGTGTATGTATGTGTATGTGTGCATGTATGTGTATGTGTGCGTATATGTGTGTGTGTGAGTGCTGAGAGGGCTGAGATCTGCTCTGCGTGCCATTCTCCAGGGCTGGGGATAAATCCGACCGCGGTGACATACGGCGCGCCATTTCCCGGGCACGTTTAAATGCAGCGGTGGCTCAGCCCAGCCAGCAGCTGGGTCCCCACCACGGCAGCCAGGCCAGGGTGGGGTGGAGTGGGGTGGGGCAGGAGCATGTTCCTCAAACGCTACCAGTGTTTTCTGTTTGGTCTGATACATGTCGAGTGGGTACCCTGGGAGGCTCATAGCACAGAGGTGCAAACGTACACACATACACAATTTACACACACACACACACACACACACAATCACAGACATACAGGCACACACTCAGGCACACACCCTGGCCGTTTGGAAAAGGGATGTTTAGCATTATCACTCCCTAGTGGACCATTCACAGGCGGCCCAGAATACGGCATTTAAATTGCTAATTCTACCCTTTTAGTCGTTGTTACCATATGCAGGCCATAACCCCAACCCCCCCACCACACACACACACACACACACACACACACACACACACACACACACACACACACACACACACACATACACACATACACACCATGCTCTGGTAAGCATATGTCGTTGGCTTTGACAGAGCCTAGTTGTCAGGTGGCATTAATATGGGGCTGTTGATGGTGCTGCTCACCCCTGTCCCCATTGGCAGTGTTGTTGGCAGTGTTGCTGGTGGGCGGGGGGGGGGGGGGGGGGGGGGGGGACACATAGTATCAGCTGAGGGGAATGTTGGCAAAAAAGACTCTTAAGGCATATTTAGTGAATAAGCTGCCACGCTATATCTATGTGTGTGTGTGTGTGTGTGTGTGTGTGTGTGTGTGCGTGTGGGCGTGCGTGTGTGTGTGTGTGCATGTGTGTGTGTGTGTGTGCATGCATGGGTGTTTGAGTGTGGGTATGTATGTGTACACTTGCTTGCATGGTAGGAAAAGTAAATAAAGGGCCAACTACTGTGAGCATCCCCCTGAGATTGCAAAAAGGAAAACGGAATAAAGTGGATGTATCATTTTCACTTTAGTACTTGGAAGCATCAGGGAAGCCTCTGCAGCTCATGCTGGTTTTATCATGCCATTATTAAGTTATTGTTCTTGCAGGCACTGGAAAAAAATAAGTTTTAACTTCAAATGAAATCAACATAGTATGTGGCCACAGTTACAAAATGGGAAAATAATAAGCAAGGCTATTGCTCTTACAGAACACTTCAATAGCTCTCTTGGTCACGCTTCCCTCCAGCATATCTAGACTTGCTTACTTGTGAACTAACATGATCCAATCAACACATGCAGCTGCATATTTCTCACCATCTTGGACATGCTGCAGGATATTGTTAGTTGTAGTGTAAGAGTGGAAGACTCCTAGTCGGCAGTTAATGCATATGTGTGGTGTGATGTACAGTGTGTGTGTGTGTGTGTGTGTGTGTGTGTGTGTGTGTGTGTGTGTGTGTGTGTTCTCTCCATTGGGGGGGGGGGGGGGGGGGGGTAATTAAGTGAAGTCATGTACGAAACCATGTCATCCAACATCTGTCACTGGTCCGTTTGTGCAAGACATGCAAGTAGCCTGAGAGTAAACTAACCTTACCAGAAACCTTCTATGTATGTATCTCCAGGGTCTTACCCACAACACACACACACACACACACACACACACACACACACACCAACCATGCTTCTTTCTCTCTCATTACTATCAATTCTCATTTTGCTTCATTAAGTGGTATTAATCATACTGTTCATTGCATTGTGTGCATATTGGCTGTCAGCACAGCACAGTCGCTGCCGCTGGGGGATTTTTTGCCGAGGCTTGGAGATGATAGAGAGCATTCTTACTTACAGGCCTGCAAGGAAATCTGAGGGAATTAATCAAGCTCTGAGAGCACAACCTGCCTGGTGTTCAGGCAGAGAGGGAAGAAGAGAGAGAGAGGGAGAGAGAGAGAGAGAAGAGAGAGAGAGAGAGAGAGAGAGAGAGAGAGGAGAGAAGAGAAGAGAGAGAGAGAGAGAGAGAGAGAGGGGAGAGAAAGAGGAGATGTCTACTAGATGTCTGATAAGCTATTTATTCCATCAAAAGGATTTAGCAAGAACAAAAACATGTCAAAGAATGAAGTGTTTATTTGGTTCCTTTTCCTGTTCTGTCAACATTTCTGCACATCCCTTTCTCTTTCTGCTGGGTATTTCT
Organism: Alosa sapidissima; assembly: GCF_018492685.1. NCBI lineage: Eukaryota > Metazoa > Chordata > Actinopteri > Clupeiformes > Clupeidae > Alosa > Alosa sapidissima. The sequence goes on from NC_055966.1 coordinate 15,273,117, forward strand.
TCCAAGTTTGGGCAGGCGAAACAAATCTCTACATGCATCTATCAGAGATATCCTAGCATTAAAGATATCTTCAATTTTTAGGGACTCATTTGAATTTCTATGCTGTTTTTTGTGTCTGCAGACAAAGCATCAGGGATTTGTTTGCCATTACTCGTCTTTGATCAGTATAGATTACAGCAATGTTGTATGTGTCTTATTCTGCCTTCGCCGTCGCCTGTCACGTAATTCCCTTCCTCTGCCTCAGCTGGGGGGTTTTAGCGGCATCACTTATTGGCGCCCATGCTGTGCCAGTCTGATTTGCATCCCTTCTATTTGCATACCCTGTTTATCACCAGCCAACTAACAAACGCCAGAGTGCTGGCTTAAATGCTTGCTGTTTGGGAAGAGGTGAGTTGAGGTGCGGTGCAGTGAAAATGAAATAAAGTCTCGCCATCTTAAAACGGGGACTGGGTGAGAATGAGACTGAGACCTCTAAAATTGGCAAGCCCACTCATACATGTAAGGTGTTTTTTTTTTTTTTTTTTTTTTTTTTTTTAAATGACGAGTGCTCCTATAGATTTGTGATTTTTTTTTTGCAGGTGAAGGCTTGTAGTTGGCTGAAAGACCTATTGTTCAATGTGTGCAAGCTTAGATTGTTATGTTTCATAAATAACATTATTATGATCAACTACATTAACATCTATCAACATCAAAATGGCTGCAAGCAGAAATGCAATCACATTATTGTATCAGATCACCACTCTATACCAATGGCAAATAAACATGTTTGATTAGCAAACACACATACATGTATTTGTAAGCAAGAGGTATCTTTCCCGTCGTCATTGTTTTCTGAGATCTGGTTTGTGACTTGGCCAGAGTGTCATTTGAATATGAGATGAAAGAGAAAATAAGGACACATCAGTCTGTTTTGCAGTATCACCATAGCAACAAATACTGTTGGTACATGGCTCTCTTGTGTTGTCCCCTCGCTCCAAGAAGCCCTGCCGTGCCCTTGTGAAACAGTGGCAAGCCTGCACTGACTTCAACCAGTTAAACGTGCCCACCCAGCAATCACCCAGATGAACAGCTAGCACACTCGGGGGAAGGTTGATCTGAATGGCAGTGGGTAGGCAGTGCGTCTCAGCTGTGCTGGATGTCTTCGTCTGGTCATGGCCATCGGAACAAGAGATGGCAATTCAGTGGATCCAGCATTATAGCAAAGGCTGTGACTGTCATTCAGGCACAGAGAAAGTGAACCTGCTTTCTGTGCTTGGTACTGCAGGGTCCTCTATAAATGGTTTGTGGAGATAAAGAAATAGTGGATGGATAAAAAGAAAATCTGATTAAATTATTCAGATGCTGTAATTGCTGTGATTGTGCAGCTTTACTTGAGTGCCCCCTCTGCTTTGAGATCATATCGGGAAGATTTCAGAGACTTTCCACTCTGTTTCGCATGCACACATCAAGTTGAATCACAACTCGGCACCCATGACACGTTTGATCTGTGTGGGAACTGCGTTATGCTCAGGCCTGTGCAAGGGTACGGGGCTCCGCTGAGAGCTCACCAGCAGTCTTCAGACACCCAAGAAGGCACAGATCAAGGCCCACCCTTACTTCAAAGCCCCCCTGATTGGACAAGGCATTTATTTATGAAGCCAAACAAAACAATGCGTACAGGAAACATTACTGCAAATTAAGCATGGCAACCCATTTTAATTAGAGTGAAAATAAATAGATAAAAGGAGTGTGTGTGTGTGTGTGTGGGAGGGGGGGGGGTTCCCTCAGAAGTAATTGCTATTTTATTGCTGTTTTATCAGTGGTACCCTGGGAGCTGTGTTTTACAATACACTGTTCGACACCTGAGGGGCTACCCATGCACTCATAATCAAACATGCACACACACACACACACACACACACACATCTTCACACATTTATACTTTCCTTATATCGCTTCCTCTCCGGCTACTTGGACTGGCTAAAAGTAAAGCTTCAAAGGAATCCTTAAAAGATTAGTGCTTTTTACTGCTCGGCAACTTTTCTTGGAGGTCCTTAATACGCATTTAGAGAAGTCTGTAGCCTCATTTAGTGAGTGCAAAGACTACAGATTAGTCCACACAATTCAAACACCATATTTTTAAGCATCTGGATTTGCCACAAGCTGAGAGCGCACGTTGGATAACACACTAGCTGCCATGTTAATCACAGTCTTGGCGTAATCCTTCCAGAAAGACCCCAACAGGAGATGCTGCTGGTCTGGTCTGTTTTCACGCTTGGGTCCTACACTCCAAAAGAAAAAAAAACACTCTCACACACATCAAATATGTATGAGATGAAGCCCAAATAACTTCAACTTTGAGACAACATAAAAAAAAAACACTTGAAGCTAAATCACTTAGTGACTCTTATCCGGTCAGTGTAATTCAACTGAATCATATGATGGTAAATTGAACTGACTCTGACCTCAGGGTCTGTTTCCAGATAGTGTTTCTTCAGATTGCCAGCATCTTTTTTTCAGTTGTTCCCAATGAGGAGAGAGTGTATGCAGTCGGCTAGAAAAAAGCATCCTTTTAAAGAGCGCTCTTGACTTTTCTGTGTGACTGTTTCATGTTTTTTTTCTAGTTTAAACTCGTACAACTTTTGGAAGTTCTCAGAAAGGCACCGGCATCGTCACAATGGGGTGATGCTGTAGTATACCATAGCTAGACAAAATGAACCTTGATGGCGGATTCCCTAGATGGCTGAAATTTAATTTGTTTGGCTTTTTGGCTCCATAGATTTTTAAAAAGTAAGCAAGAAATAGACACTGTACACTGTCTAAAAATCCTGTTACTGCAAGCAAAAGGTATGGCTGAGGTGGTATACGAGATGTCTACCAACACATGTCTAAACTCAGGATGCATACTAATAACTACCTTGTCAAGCTATTATTGTCATAGGAACAAACAAAGCAAATGTGTAGAAATGTTCTTTTGATAAAGCGCTGGGTTGAAGAAAGAAAACCGCTATATGGGTCTTAGTCTCACAGCTCCTCTACTTTTTGACCCCACAGGCTCGCCATACCGTGACAAGATCACCATTGCCATCCTGCAGCTGCAGGAGGAGGGCAAGTTGCACATGATGAAGGAGAAGTGGTGGCGTGGCAACGGTTGCCCGGAGGAGGAGAACAAAGAGGCCAGCGCCCTGGGCGTGCAGAACATCGGCGGCATCTTCATCGTGCTCGCCGCCGGCCTCGTCCTCTCTGTGTTTGTGGCTGTCGGCGAGTTTCTATATAAATCCAAACAAAACGCACAACTTGAAAAGGTAAAGCAACATTTTCATGTTTCAGGACTTAAGTGAATGAAAGAATTGTAACAACATTAACACCTATCATGGTTGCTGTTAGCTTTTTTTTCTGTTTTTGATTGATGTCTTCATTTATTCTGTTGGGAACTTTGTTGCTGTTATGTTTTTCATTTTTATTTCTTTTTTTTCAGCGGAGGTCAAAATTAAGCGAATTCATGGCTTCTGTTTATTTATTTGTTTTTGGGTTTTTTTTTAAGACAAGTATTGAAAGCACTTTGCATTTAGTTGTTGTGCTTGATGATTGTAATGACTGTTAGTGCTCACTCTGTCGATAAAAGCACACTCAATCATGTTAATGTTCACATTTAAAGGCAAAAAAACACAAAACAGAGGCACTAATGCACCTTAACACCCTTATACTTCCATTAAGCAACTGGGGAGGTATTGATGGCATTCGGTCCTTAACACTATAAGAGATAATGGACACTGACAGTAATATATTTACCAACACAACCTGTGATTTAATGACTTTCATTTGATTTATTTTTTCCTTTTTTTGTTTTAGGGATCACCAGGGACTGTAGCTACTGGTAGATCAGTAGAGGACTGTTTTGCTCTCTAAACTTCCTTGAGAGAATCCATCTTTATTTTAAAGGCTGTGAGATAGACAGCTCTGTGCCTGTCCTGTCCAGTCTAGCTCATATCAGACTCCAGTGGATGTTTTCCTCCTGTCAGCTTACACAAAAAAGGGAACAAAATCCATCAGTTGTTGTAGGCCCACAAACTTCAAACAGCACCTCTGGTGAACGAAAAGCACCTTGCAAAGCGGTCCATTACTGCTGGGCAAAAGGGCCCAGCCATAAAAAAAAATCTATCAGACATCCTCTGGGCCTGCAGTGCCATCTTCTCTGTGTGTGTGTGTGTGTGTGTCGTTGGTATTTTGGACTGATGCCACCGTGTTCATGTTGTCACTGCTGGCTATGTCTAGTCTCATGAGCCTGCACTCACACCACACTCACAAAGGCTCAGCACCACTCACAGAGACCGGGGGGGGGGGGGGGGGGGGGGGTAGTAGATGACTGAATGGATGAATGAACAAATGGATGGATGGATGGATGGATGAAACCCTTAACTCATACAGGAGTTGATGAATGAATGGCTAATCTTCTGAATGAACACTGCAGTAACAGCCAATTTTATAAATAAATCAATGATTCATCTTTTAAGTCTGCCAGAACAAAGTCACTGACACTATGCTATATTGCACATGACATAGGCAACTACAATCTGTTTCAGCATTGTAGGTGACCTCTAGAGTCCTTTCTAAAGACGAGGCTAAAATTTGTATTTTTAGTGACACTACTTTAACTTTTATGTAATCACTCTAGATAGATGTATATGTCATATTTTGAAAAGAAGGGTATTATTGTGAAAGATTCATCCTGAGGGACAACTTCCTATTTTACATGTGTAGGTGTCAGAACAATTATCCACACTTATGCTCTCGCAGAGCCACATATGATGCACTTCTGACGTTTTGACTGGCTTCTTCACTTGATCACGATGCTCACACACACGCACATCACACACTTCATTTCACATCATCCAGTCAGTCATCTCCTCCGTCATCTCCATCACAGCCTCCACCTCTCACCCACCCACCCCCTCCACCTTTCCTTTCCCACTTCACCCCCTTCTCCGTCCCTACTGTGATCCGCTCACCCTGTCCACCCCACCCCAGTGTGGCTCACACAGTCATTACCGGCTCCGGTGTGCCCGTGGACATCTGGTGGCCCAAGCACGGGTCTCTCACCCAGCGGCCCGCTGATAAATCCTCCAGCTCGCCCCCGCTTAGCCCCGACCCAGCGTGTGTGCGCTCACACTGCCGGTCCTCTCCTGCAACCCTGCCATCGATTTCAAAGTGTGTTTTTTTTTCTTCTCTCTCTCCACTACTCTTTCCTTCTCGTTGTTTGTGCAGCGTAAGCCCTGATATTGATGTTTCGGAATATCCCATCGCGAGGTTGTTGCTCGGCGCCCAGCGTTTGGCGATTATATTGACAAGTGAGCACGGTTGGCCCGGCAACGGGGCAAAATAACGAGGCCTGTTTTTTATTACCTGGACTTCACACTCAACATAAAGAACAACACCAAAGTGAGGCTACAGAGAAAAAAAAGACAGGCTAGGTAAAGACAGAGAGAGAGAGGGAGAAAAAGACAGAGAAGTTTGAGATTAAATATAGCTACTATTCTCTTTCCCTCCTCTTCACAGTTCCTGAGCTCTTAACTACTTCTTTTTCTTTTTTTTCCCCTTTCGTTTTTGTCAAAACTCATCCACAGCAAGCCATCACATGGGTGCTGTCAGTTTTGAATAGATAGGTTAGGACAAGGGGTTGGGAGGAGGGTGAGTAGATCAACTGTGGCACACTGGAGAAATGGCGGCGGGGTTGCGTGTGTGTATGTGTGTGTGTGTGTGTGTGTGGGGGGGGGGGGGTCTGGCTGTCTGCTTGGCACCCAGAGAGCCATCACAGGCGCAGGCTGTCGGATCGTGCCGGAAGGGATGTGGAGAAATAACTTAAGCGTCCTCCGCATCAGCCGAGCCCAGGATTGCGTTCACTCCACCGCGCGGGGTGGTGGAGAGGGAGGAGGAGGAGAGGAGTTGGGGTTGTTGAGATGAAATATGGCATATCGAGCATCTCTCTTCGTCTTTGTTGGTCGTGCTTGACGGCACGCGCCACCTGCGATTTGCATTTTATAATTACCATCATTTTGTAACATTAGATGGGGAGGTGCAGGGAGGGGGCAGAAAAATGATTAATATCGTTGCTTATGTGTCATGGAAGCTAAGATCCTTTTTCCATCCATGAAATGTTGGTGTTATTTGCTTACTGAATACTGAAGGTGTGTATAATCATCTAAAATGTATGGTTTGATAATAATTTTTTAAGATTTTGTTCTCTCTCAGATTGTTATACAGAATAAGGATAGATAGAAGTGCTACACCTGTGAATTTGAATAAATGCTTGTGAAACACTTAGGAGAACTGAGTTAAACAGTGTTATCATTGTGTTGACGTCATGCCTCTTTTGCATATTCTCATGATACATGCTTTGGCTTCACTCATCCTCTACCCACAAGCACATGCTCTCAGGTGAACACAAACATACAAACTGAGAAACACCGAGAAATACACTCTCTCTCCTTTTCTTTCTCTCACTGTCTCTCTCTTTTGTGCACACACACACACACACATACACACAAGCAAGCACACACACACAAACACACACACATGGAAGCAAGCACACACACACACACATACACACAAGCAAGCACACACACACAAACACACACACATGGAAGCAAGCACACACACACACACACACACATACACACAAGCAAGCACACACACACAAACACACACACATGGAAGCAAGCACACACACACACACACAAACAAGCACACATGCACACCCACACACACACACACACACTTTTTCTTTTGCATACACTGGGGAATCACCTTGTGCACATTTACTTTCCCATCAAGAGAAGAGACTGATTAATTGTGTGCTATATTTCACCATGTAAAAAAGAATAATAAAAGTAATAAATCTCACTCCTGCTTTCTCTTTCCTTTGTTTGCTCACCCCATCCGGGTTATCTGTCTCCTCTTGCCCTCTGTTCTTCCTTTCCTTTCCTCCCTCCATCTCTGTGCTCCTCTCTCCATCTCTCCGTCGGCTCCTGCCCCTGCTGTGAGGGTCTCTGCTATCTCTATGAGAGCTTCCTCCTGTCAGATAGATGCCAGCAGCCATTAGAAAACAGACACACACACACACACACACACACACACACACATACACAAAATCACACACACACACACACCGTATATGTATATATATACGGCTGTGTGTATATGTACACACAGCCGCATACACATACTTGAACATACTGTACATCCTCCAACATATCCACTCTCACACACCTACACAGACACAAGCAACAATACTGAGCAAATAGCAGATATATAAAACATTCATAGAGTTCCATGAAAATAACCGCATTGTACTCAATATCTGCACCGCACACACTGTCTTTCAGGTCCCTCACACACCTCCCACATACACACACATACAACCCACGCTCTCTCCCTTTCTCTCTCTGTCGCTCTCTCCCTCTCTTTCTCTCTGTTGCTCTCTCCCTCTCTTTCTCTCTCTCTCTGTCGCTCACTCCCTCTTTCTCTCTGTCGCTCTCGATCCCTTTCCTGCAGTGGCCTCTGAGAGCCCGGTGACAGAGCTGAGGTCGGTGCCGCAGACAGTGGCCCGCTGCTCCACTGATTCACAGGCACACACACACATGCACACACACACACACACACACTCTCTCATCTTACCCCTACCCCCATTCATATTCATGTCCCATTCATACACATCTACTCAGCCCGCCTGCGTCTGCCATTCAAGCCTGTGAGTGGTCTCACCAAAGGGAAATTACTACTCTCCACCCTTAGTTACGTCTGATAATAGCAGGTGTTCACATCGAAATGTGCCCCACTTGATATTAGCAGGGGTCAGAGTCTGAATGGAGAGTTACTGTAAGACTAGAATCAGTAACGCCGCGCAGCATGTCATAATGTCAAACTAATAATCCACCATTTTAGGAACATCTTTTGCCGTCGTCCTTTATGTGATCCTTCTTTAATCCCATTGGATTCTCTTCTCAAGTCTCAAATAATCGTTCCTTCATCCTATTTTTGATACCAACAATATTATCTTCTGAAGATAATACACCCTTCTGTATTCTGAAATGTTTTGCAGTTGGCTGTGGCCATGTCTGAGACCAGTAAAAGCCCTGTACAATGATTTAATGTTCCAAAACATTGGCGACCCATCAGGTGCCATTCAGAAACGGTGTACGGAGATGTCTGAAGCTTTTATTTTCTAAAGTAGCAGAAGTAATCAGAGGATTTTCTTAAGCATGTGTATCATTAATTGTATTTGTTTTAATATATGTGATCTAACATGTTTCAGTGAGCATGACATTCTGGGTTAGCATACAGGCTTTCATCAGATGTCAATATGTATGTTTTTTGAACGTCTGAATATCAAAACAAATATAAGAACCTTAGAAGGACACATAAAGATGAAATATATGTGCTTTCCTTTGAAAGCCCCTTATTTAAAGCATTAAAATCTTGGCTTACAGCCCAATCGTCGTGACTCTACCCTCCCTCCTGATAGACACATTATTAAACTGAGTGTGGGACTAACTTTGTCAGCTTCAACTAAAACTTAATTCCACCTAATTCCCAATTCATTAATGGTGCATGATAAATTAAATAGGTGCTTAGTATGGCCCAAAATTAAACACTGACATGGCCAGTTAGTTTTAATACAATTACAGCAAAGCATTTCATCATAGCAAAACTGACAATGCTCGGTGCTCTATGAGTATTTTTGCCTGTTAAATGTTGTCATAGTGACCTTGAAAGGCAAGAGTCACCATCTCTCATTTTCTACATTGGTTCAGAATTTGTGTGTTGAAATAATGCGCCGTGTTTCTCAATTATTTGTGAGTAATGTCCTCGCGGATGTTTTCTGAAACAACACACAGTCATTGCTCCCACTGATTAAGATGCCCGGAATAGCGGTCTGATTTCTGCTGGAGCTCCGTGTGGGGGGGGGGGGGGGGGTCTTTGTGAAATGCCAGGGTGTCCTCAACAACGGTGGGGGTGGGGGGTGTTGAAGAGGATGCGGATGTAGCAGCAGCTTAATTAGCCATGCAGCTACACAGGATTTGAGTCGAAGTCGGTAATATGCATCAATAAGTCATGCCTCCACTCCACACCACCCTGGCAGAACGAGCGCAGGTGAAATCTGCTGTGGAGAAATGGGTTGACTTATGTGTGTGTGTGTCTTACTGTTTCCTGTACATCCATGTACAGTATATCCAGTCTGAGCACATGCAGGTGTGTACAGGTCTTAATTTGATTACATATGTCTGCACTTATCTGCATGCATTGTGTTTATATCTGTCTACACGTACATATCCATATGTTTACCTGTACATGTGCAGTCTCTCTCTCTCTCTCTCTCTCTCTCTCTCTCTGTGTGTGTGTGTGTGTTTGTGTGTGTTCCCGCATGTACTGTATATATGGGTTAGTCCTCCATGGCAGACTGAGAGCTGCCCTGGCTGTCTCCTCCACGGGGTGCTGTGGTTCAAATATTCTATTTTCTCCAACATGTTGCATTCTTTCTCTAAACTCTTGTTGCCTAGCTGACTTCTCAACTATACCTTAAACTCTTACACTGCCAGACTCTATACCTGTTCTCCATATTTGTTTTTTTGCATCCCCATCTCTGCAACCCTCTCTTTCTCTCTTTCTCACTCTTTCTCTCTCTCTCTCTCTCTCTCTCACTCATTCTCTCTCTCTTTCTGATTGAGGACAAGAACAGAGGAAAGAAGAGTTTCAAAAGTGAGAGAAAGAGAAAGACAGAGATAGAGAGGACAAAGACAATAAATAACTGGAGAGGTGGTTGTAGGATATAAGAGGTAGAGATGGAGACTGGGCGTGTAGGGCTTGTTCTGACGGAAGAGAGCGGCCCTCCTCTCATGGCTCTGGTCTGTCCCCACAGCGCTCCTTCTGCAGTGCCATGGTGGACGAACTGCGGGTGTCCCTCAAGTGCCAGCGTCGCCTCAAACACAAGCCCCAGCCGCCCGTCATGGTCAAGACTGAGGAGGTCATCAACATGCACACATTCAACGACCGAAGACTGCCAGGCAAAGAAACCATGGCCTGAAACAAACAAATAAACACACAGGAAAACAAACAAACACACAAACAAAAAGCTGGACACTCAATTTGTGAGGGGGGGGGATGGGGAAATGAGAGGGAGGGGCCAGAAGAGAGAGGTTTTCATAGGTCATGTTTTGTTTATTTTGTTTGTTTCGTTTAGATTTACTTTGTTTCGTTTGGATTTGCTGGGAGTTTTCTGGGGTTGGGTTGTGAAGGGGTGGGTAGTTCCCTGTAAGAACTAACTGTTGCATTGTGGTTCAGATTAGTCGTGGTGTTGCAAAATTGAACTGAAATGGCGGAAAGGGGGAGTGGAGGTGTTGAAAATTATTTCCTGTGGAAATAACCTGTGTGGGGGGTTGGGTGAGTTGATCAATTGTTCCTGCCAAATAACACAGGAGTCCAGTTGTGAGTAGAATCAGGATTCAGACAGACTTATACGTGGGAAGTATGGACTTGGATAATGCCACATTGAAATGTTCAGAGATACATATGGATGACATACCAGGGGCTGACTGTAGGGGACACTTATCTTTCATGGCAAAGTGCTTAAGGTCTGGACTGATGATTGTGTTATTTTTCAACCAGTGTTGCTCAACTGAGCTCCAACCACTGAGGCCACTGGGAAGGTGGTCAGTTGAGCATCACCACGACTCTTATCACACACACAAACACACAAACAGGGAACACACCCCAAATCAAGGCAGGCCGATATCTCTATCACATACCTTAGAACTAAGGAGAAATTAATCCATTAATTTTTTTATGTTCAATGCTGTTTTCATATTAGGTTTGTTATTGAGGTTTTAACAAAAACAAGCTAGCCAGGCCCAAATGATTCTATAAACGGAATTGCTGAGTCGAGTGGAACAGCTCCAGATGTACAACATCCAATTGATTAAACACAATGTCTGCTGAGAAAGGCAGAACAGGAACACACAACACATCCATCAGGCAATAAATGACTTTTATTCAATGGTGTTTCTGATTACTAACACTTTTTTTTTTTAAAAAGTATATGAACTGGGTGTAGGGTACAAGATGGGATGATGTATTTTTCACAAAATGTATGAATAAATAACTAAATATATCTATATATGTACACAGACAGGCTGAATAAGTGCAGAAAGAGATTACAGAGGTAGAACAGCAGTAGCGCAGTGTCTAAGATGCTTATTAGCTTCATCATCGACTCATAGGCAGAGGTCAGGGCAGCTCCCACCTCTATGGGTCACTCAGACGCGCCTGCTGATGCAGTAACGTTGCTGAGAGTATGCGAGGTTATAGGTCCGGCATAGACCAGGGAGGCATAGAATGCATACGTACACACCATCAAAAGTCGTCACAGTGGTCACAATGTATTTATTTGAGTATTTATTATTTTTTTTATTTATGAATTTCTTATTTATCCTTTTGTGAATTGTCAAGCAGCAGTTAAAGGGACACACCTCATTGGAGCTACTGTAATTGTGTATATTATTATTTTTTATTTTGTTACGATGATGTTATTTTTCAGGCTTTGTTCTTTTGCATTCTGTTTTTTTGGTTTCAGCTCAAAGTCAGGTTTTTTTTGTACTTGTTTGTGATTTTTAAGTTAACAGAACAATTCTCACATTATCTTGTGCAAATGCAAGTATTTCTATGGATTAAAATGTGTTTTGTACTAAGAGAAAAAAAAAACATGACAAATTTTGTAATCATTTTTATTGACACAAGAGGAGAGAGGGGGGAAAAAATCACTCCGGGGCGTCTGGCTGCCTCGGATGGGGGGTCCTCACGGTCTCTCCACACCAGAGCATGTGGCTGCAGGAGTCCAGGACCACCGACACATGCTCCACCCAAATATAACAAATGGACCCAGCTCCCCCTAGAATTGGACACACATCTGGGACCAGGGGGAATAGGCTCCAGTACCGAAACCACCTCCCGGATCCATGTGGAGTGGCCTCCGTGGATCTCCAACTGCCCACAAGGCCTCACAGGGGGTGGGGGGGTGGGGGGGTGATGTGGGCGGCAAGAATGTCCACTTGGGCTAATGGGATGCCCACATTTTGGACAAAAGCTATTTTTATCATGTATAGGAATCCTATTTAAAAGAAAAATATTTTTACTTGGGGCAAAATCATAGAAAGGATGATGATAATGATGATGATTATGATGGTGGTGGCAAACTATGAATAAAAAAGATATCTATATATCTATCTATATATATATCTATATATAAATAACACAGTGAAGAAGAAGAGACTGCCAGCATTGCTTATCATCCTACACTCCCTACCCCAATTTCCAATAGACTGCTAGATCTCAGTGCTGAGACATTGTGTGTAAATGATTTCCAATTGATAAAGATGTATTTAAAGATTTAAAAAAAATACTACACTAATTTTGACCATGTTGTGAAAATACAAAAATGGAGTGCACTCAGTTTACTGTCTGAAGTTGATGCACAAATTTAAAGAAAAATCATTAAAAAAAACTCCACTACACTTGTGTACCCAGCTTTCTCTGATTCATACTGCTTCCCTTACAATGAGATAAAAACGATCATCCAGTGCTATCCACTGGGCCTATATACCAAAACTCTGCCCTACAAAACTCAAGGTTCCCTACACAGACTAAAAAAGGCTTTTATAAGGCCAGATAGACAGAACGACATGAACCAAATGCAATAAACCAGAATTAGCTTTCCAAATGCTGTTGAAGAGAAATTTCACCCTAATTCCAGTAAACATATATAGGTCATTTTAATATTAAAGTGACTACCACAGGGTAAAAAAAATGAAAAGAGATCACATTCATAATAATTTTAACTAAAAAGGATGAAATTAGCTCTCATGTTCTGGATAGACAGATTTGAAAATAAATACCACTTTGCACAGGGATGAAATGAATCTATTTTGAGTAGTTTTTGACAATTATCTCTGCTTTAAAGGCGGATATTCACTGGTCTTAATTCTGAAAGGAAATATTCATAAGGAATCCAATAAAGCGCCAAAAGACATTTCCTTTGCAGCTGATGAATTGGATGCTGCTGGGTGCAGTGTGAATGAGGAAATTGTAAAGAGAAATGAGACTGGTATTAGTATCAAGGCAAATGTCTGTCCCTCCTTACATTTGAATTTCATTGCAAGATCTGTGTGAAAGGAAACTACTAAGTGAAAAATGTATGTTTAGTAACGTTGTTCTTCTTATTGTATCAATTAGGAGTGAATGACTGGCATCTGTTAGTGTAAATACAAGTCATAAGTGCTAAACCCCAGTGTCAGGTGAGGAGTCTGAACTTCACGCTCAACGATTCACTCCTAAAATTGCCCTCTCAGCAGGCCTGGATGAGAAAGCCTCTAACCAAGGACACAGCCCTCCGATGCCCTTTGACCCTCAGCCTTGGGATAGTCAGTGAGTCAGCAGAAAGGCAGCCAATCTGATTAGGGCTGTTGCCCCCGGCGCAACCTCGCAGGAGACAAGGCTGCTTAGGGGGCAGGTGGAGTGGGCCCCGTCCAGGGACTCAATTAGGACGCGTCCGCAGTCGTCTTCCCAAACCCAAGGTTAGAGGCAGTATTTACGCTCCACCTACCCTGACCCTGACCTGCTCTGCCGTGGAGTTAATCACAGATTTATGTCCAGCACTGAAAAGTGTTGAAGTCTGAGATTCAGTCTCAAATTGTACGTTATGCCGTTTTGTTGTGAGAGTGCGATTTAATCAATCATTCCAAAAAGTTTGCAGTGGACTAAAATAGCTTTCATTTGTTGCAAAAGCTTGTCTGTCTACACACACACACACACACACACACACACACACACACACACACAAATAACACGGATGGGCGCGCAGTATAAGTGCAGCAGGTGTATCCTAAATCAAAGGGTGTCTATAAACCATACAAACAGGCGTTGGAATCAGGCCTTGTTGGGGCTGAGCCGCATCTTGACCCTGAAAAGTTGAGCAAATTAGGTGTTTGTGTCATACCCACCACAGAGAGAGCAGCCTCATTAAAATCATTTTCTCTCCCCATTTCTTTTTTTATGCCACAGAGTAAGAAAAATACATTCTTTGGAGAAAACATTCTTATCTCAGCTTTTGAATTCGCAAGGCTAACCCTGGCATTGTGTGGATCATTAGAACCTAGCCTGTGGTGTTTTGCTGTGTGTGTGTGTGTGTGTGTGTGTGTGTGTGTGTGTGTGTGTGTGTGTGTGTGTGTGTGTGTGTGTGTGTGTCATTTGTGTGTGGTCTCTGGCAATTCCATTATCAGTTCGACATTTTCACACAAGGTGCACTCCGACGAGCTCTAATCTTCCTGCCTCATCGTGGGTTAGGTGGGGGTGGGGTGGGGGTAGGTGGAGGCAGGGAGGGGAGGAGGGGGAGGGTTGAGCTGATAATGAACACACATGCCAGATACCGTTAATTGGCTAATTACCATGGCTGGTTGGGAGTGCGAATGATCTGCGCATCGGAGCCAGGCCTTGTCCTCATAGGGTGCTCCACTTGCCCAAGTCAAATCCTGTTTATCAATCAGCACCTCTAATGAAGACTTCAAGGGACAGCGTTGTGTCAGCTCAGAGACAGAGACAGACGTCCTTGAGACAGACGCTAAAGGTGCATGCAGTATCGCAATATGTGGATAAGCAAAAGGGTTTGCAACCATGTGGAAAACAAGGGGGAAAGGATATACATCATTATCAGCCTACAAGTCTGTGTGTGTGTGTGTGTGTGTGTGTGTGTGTGTTTGGATTTGCTCATGCATTTGTGTTTCCAGTGTGAAGAGGGTGAGAGGAAGGAGTAGAGGATTTGAAATGAAATCATCCGTGCAGCAGGTCCCTTTTTACAGGCCCCTAAGACGCGTCTGTACGCTACTGTAAGCCAAGAGAGGCGATTCAGAGCCGCGCGTCGCCGCTTCCTGTCGCGTAACAAAAGCAATAACATCACACCTCTGACTCTGGCGTCGTGATGAGATGAAAAATAGCTTTGCAGAGCCGAATCCCCTCGGAGGAGGAGGAAAGGAATGGCACACTGCGGAGGAGGTAGAGGAGAGGAGGAAAAGAGGGAACGAACAGAGGGAGAAATGGAAGATCAGATCGTGGAAATTGTGTTGAGATCATTCTGGTGTTTCATCTGCCCTTATCCTCCCTGAGAGACAGACCGTGCGAGAACAACAGAACGAAACACAGAGAGAGAGAGAGAGAGAGAAATAGAGAGAGAGAGAGAGGGAGAGAGAGAGAGGGAGAGAGAAAAGGAGATTCCTGTTGGTAAAGAATATCAGCCTTAAATCCACATGGGACTTGCACCTCAGAGTGTGACAGGGAGGGAGAAAGTGTCACAAACCTTGAGCCGTCTGTGAGGGTTTTTTTTTTCTTTTTCAGCCACAGTGTTACAGACATAATCCCAAATTACACTTGAGCCTGGCCCACCCAAACCCTATGGGGCATGACAGATTAGGCTAAGTCCTGCCCACAGAGGCCTAATGGGCCGTGACTAGATTACCTACAGCCGACTGGTGCCCCTCCCTGCCTCAGGAAGAGAAAGAAAAGAAAATGGATGGAGGAATGCAGGATAGAGGGATGAGCAGATACACACTCCTAGTGCTCTGCAGGATAGAGGGATGAGCAGATACACACTCCTAGTGCTCTGCAGGATAGAGGGATGAGCAGATACACACTCCTAGTGCTCTGCAGGATAGAGGGATGAGCAGATACACACTCCTAGTGCTCTGCAGGATAGAGGGATGAGCAGACACACACTCCTAGTGCTCTGCAGGATAGAGGGATGAGCAGATACACACTCCTAGTGCTCTGCAGGATAGAGGGATGAGCAGATACACACTCCTAGTGCTCTGCTCTCTTTCTTTCCCTTTCCCCTTTAGACCCTCTCTCATCATCCCTCCCTTTCTACCTCCCACCAACATTCCCTCTTTTTATCCATCTCTCGTCTTCCTCATCCTCTCTCTTTCCCTCTTTCTACCTCTCCCTCTCTCCATCTCTCCATCCTTCCCTCCCTCTCTCCTTCCCTCTCTTTTTTTCCATCTCTCACCTCCCCCTTCCTCTCTCTTTCCCTCTTTCCATCCCTCCCTCCCTCCCTCTCTCTCTTTGTCCATCTCTAGCCTTCCTCATCCTCTCTCTTTCCCTCTTTCTACCTCTCCCTCTCTCCATCTCTCCATCCTTCCCTCCCTCTCTCCTTCCCTCTCTTTTTTTCCATCTCTCACCTCCCCCTTCCTCTCTCTTTCCCTCTTTCCATCCCTCCCTCCCTCCCTCTCTCTCTTTGTCCATCTCTAGCCTTCCTCATCCTCTCTCTTTCCCTCTTTCTACCTCTTCCTCTCTCCATCTCTCCATCCTTCCCTCCCTCTCTCCTTCCCTCTCTTTTTTTCCATCTCTCACCTCCCCCTTCCTCTCTCTTTCCCTCTTTCCATCCCTCCCTCCCTCCCTCTCTCTCTCTTTGTCCATCTCTCCCTTTCTTCATCTCTTTGTCCCTCCAACCCTCTCTCGTTCCCTCTTTTACACCCCCCCCCACCTCCTCTCTCTTTCCTTCTCCCTCTCTTCCTCCTCTCCTTGTCTCCTTCCCTCACCACCACCACCACCATCTTTTCCTTCCTGCTTTGGTCTCCTCTCGTCCTCTTTTCTGGCTGGTCTGCAGCTGTTGACTCCAGACATCTGAATGAGCCGTCAGCGGCGCATTCTCTGACAGGAAGGATGCGCATCGGATAATGCAGGCTGGACACACACACACACACACACACACACACACACACACACACACACACATACACACACACACTGCCACATGCACAAAAGAGACACATCTGCGTGTGACAGTACAACAGGTGTTAATGAGCTGTCAATAAGGAATCAAAGCGACCCTATGGCTTACATGGACTCATAGTGGAGCACACACGTGCACACACACATACACACACACACACACACGCACGTTTGCATGGCATGCCAGAGAAGAGCATGCTAACAGTGTGCTAAACACATCCTCATTTTCATTTTCATGCACCAGTTTGTGAAGAAATAAAAACAGCCTTCCAATATCTCCTCCAGTGTCCTTTAATGTAACATGTGCTCATGTCATGTTGGATTTACTTTTAGAATTCTTGAAAGAGAAAATGTAATGCAAACATAACCAAGAATAGAGTGTTATCCTTTTTATCTTGGAAATCAGATATATCCCAACACAAAAAGTACAAACTTCTAGAACAGGGCACATATGGAGAATTTTTCTCAATCCCTAAATTAACCGATCTGGGGGAAATATATGTATATATATATATATATATATATATATATATATATATATATATATATATATATATATATATATATATATATATATATATATATGCTAACTATATATATATATATATATATATATATATATATATATATATATATATATATATATATTTGATATATATTTGTCTGTTTTCCAAAGGGAAGCCACCCCAGTGAATAGAAAACAGATTGAACAGATTGTTGAAAGCAATCCAGTGTATGTCCCATCCTAGACAACCTAATAACATTTGCAAGGGAGATATATTCCATTCTACTGCCTTGCATTGTTTTCACACAAGTATACATCCTTTCACAGAAATATTGTAAGAATAGGAATTTTATTTTATTTTATTCTATTTAGTTTCAGCCTGCCTACACACAGTCTGAAATGTTTTGTCTTTGGTACACTGTGGAAATTCAATTCAATAGAATGCTCTACCCAGAGTAAGCCATAAACACAATTTTTAGTTGTACTGTAACACGTCCAGTAGTGTGGTCCTAGTATGGTAGAGGACTTCTCCACTGATACATGCCGGGACTGACACACTTCATGCCGCGCATCGTATCACAAATAAAAGTGAAAAGGAGAGAAGTGCATACACTGCTGGGTCACAGGTGGGGACTGTTTGCATTATTCATCGCCCTGGTGGAGTAGGAAAACATGGCCGTCCTCTCGTCTTTGGCACGCCAACCCTCTGACCTCCTCCCCTTCTTCTCTCCTCCTATCTCCTTCACTTTCTCTCTGCAGTGCACACACACACACACACACACACACACACACACACACACACACACACACACACACACACACACACACACACACACACACACATACATACACACACATTTCTACAATAGTCTCTCTTTCTCTCTACCTCATACACACATAGTTCTTCTCGCTAGCTTGTACACTATTGCTCTCTGTATCTTTTCAGACACCTCCACCATCTCTCCCTCTCTCACACACCTCCACTCTCTCTCTCACACACACCTCCACCATCTCTCTCTCACACACACACACACACACACCTCCACTCTCTCTCCCTCTCTCACACACACCTCCACCATCTCTCTCTCTCACACACACACACACACCTCCACCATCTCTCCCTCTCACACACACCTCCACTCTCTCTTCCTCTCTCACACACACACCTTCACCATCCTTCTCCCTCTCTCACACACACCTGCATCATCTCTCCCTCTCTCTCACACACACCTCCACCATCTCTCCCTGACTCCCTCTCTCTCCCTCTCTCTCTCCCTCCCTCTCTCACACACACCTCCACCATTTCTCTTTTCTCATTTCTGTTCTTAATACCACCACCTTTGTTTTTGTTGTTGCATTTTTTTTTCTCTCTTTTTTCTTTTTTTCCCAAGTGAGTGTTTGTGAAGCAGATGTGAAGTTTGGACTCATCTGAAGGAATGTAAACAGTATGTATTATGTATGTGCGGAGGAGGGAGGGAGGAAGAGGCGCTAGCGCTAAAGCTTCAGTGGGTGAAAATCAGGAACAGTTGCAGGTGCCACGCAACACACATCTCATGAATCAGTCATGAAAATGCACCCGAGTTTAAGCCACCCACAGCAAGAAGGGAGGTGTGTGTGTGTGTATGTGTGTGTGTGTGTGTGTGTGCGTGCGTGCGTGCGTGCGTGCGCGTGTGTGTGTGTGTGTGTGTGCAAAGCTCTCTCCCACATATGGCCACTTCTTTATTCCCAGCAGAAAGTTTGTAGTTGGGTTTTGTCCTGGACATCTCCTCTGATCCGTGTCCCTCCCCTAAAGTTGGCCCATCGTGTCCGATCTCTCATTAGTCGGCTCGCGTCTTGTAAGGAAGACGTATGATGGAGGGTCCCATTTCACCTCCAATAGTATCCATAATTCGAGGGCATAACAACGCGCTGAACTCATTTGCTCCACCACACAGAAGACTGCGTCCCTGCTATTCATCTCTAAGAGGGATGGGCCTGTCTTACATATTAATGGCAATTGTCTCGATGTGGAACAAAAGAACCCCATCGCTTAAAGTCAAATAAGATCTTTGACCGAGGTTCTAGTCTCCCCTTCATCTGCACTAATGCTGTAATGCATATATGAAGGTCAATTCACATTCCTACATTCAGCCACAGATTCTCAGCAGCTCATAAATACACCAGAGTAGGACCACATTTACACAATTGCAAACTAAACATATGGAGTAGAAACGGATGAATGTAGTTGGCAAACATTTCTTCGCCAAATCGGAAATGCACAGACAGCGTGCTGTAATTTCCTCTTAACAGCAGCGTTTGCATGTTAAGTAGAAAAACACACATATATGAGAACTCTCTTCATTGAAACTTATCCGTTAAAAAAAAAAAAAAAAAACTCAATTAAAATGATGAATGCTCTGGACTGAAGTAAACAAATGAAATGTTATAAACTAATTAAATTCAGATATTATTATATGGCATTGAGAGCAGGCCGGAGGCGTACACCGCCTCTGTATATGCTCCCGGTGCGTAATAGAGGAGTCAGTGATATGGAGCAGTCTCGCTGCTGTGCATACACATGAGCATGGGAATATGAAATCAGGAATGGAAAGGCTCCGCTGACAACATACTCTACTGGCCGCTGTGTATAATTTATCACAGTTTGATCAGAATTTAGTGAGCTGAAACAAGGCATGACCTCTAACCTCTGGTTGGCCTGAGCAATTTACAGCAAATAGATAGATAGAAGAGAGATGGAGAGAGAGAGAGAGAGAGAGAGAGAGAGAGAGCATTTCAGGAGATGGTTATAGACTCTGTAGTTAGAGTGCATGTGCATGTCTGTAGATTTTACAGTCAGCTAGAATTCACACCATCAGACTGCAAAGCCCTGGCTGGCAGCTGAGGTCATTTCTCTCGGATGCATTGATTTACACTTGTGTCCTTGCATTCGCCTATCATAAAAAATGGACCATAATTGCAGGGGTAGAGCGAGTGAATGTGTGTGTGTGTGTGTGTGTGTGTGTGTGTGTGTATGTGTGTGTGTGTGTGTGTGTGTAAAGGAGAGAGAGAGAGAGCGAGAGAGGGATGGGGAAAAAAGAGGTGGAAAAGCAAGTGATTGGCACCCATTTAAGTTAATCTCCCTTCTGAGAATAACGCTGCAGTCCATGGCCACAGAACCACAATTAAAAACAGCTGTAGCCCGACGATCAACTTGATATTCAGTAACTGTCCAATAAACACAGCTATTAAACCCATGGATTCCTCTACATGCCCCCCCCCACCCCCGCCTTGTGGTCTGAAGGCCATTTGCATTTAAAAAAAGAGACAGTTGTTTCCCATAACGACGGCAAATAAAAGAGTAAGCACCTACTAGCGTCCTTTCCTGTGTTATGTCCTCTCCATCAGGACTTTTCACGCTTAGAGGTGAACAGAACCTTGTCTCACGAAACACTCAGATTTATTTGGATGATAAATTGTTTCTGTTCAATCATCTTGAATTTCCCCTTGGGGATCAATAAAGTATCTATCTATCTATCATAGTCTGTTGCCCGTCCTCCTTCCTTATGTGTCACATTCAGGCTAAGTGGCGTATATATCCCTGTTGAAGTCTTTGTGCATAAGAAGGAAGAGAGTTAAGGT